>NW_020948045.1:0-55563 GCF_900497805.2 Vombatus ursinus | reverse complement strand
TTTTTTTTTTTTTTTGTGAGGCAGTTGAGGTTAAGTGAATTGCCCAGAGTCACACAGCTAATAAGTGTCAAGTGTCTGAGGTCACATTTGAACTCAGGTCCTCCTGACTCCAGGGCCAGAGCTCAATCCACTGCACCACCTAGCTGCTCCTGTTTATTTTTAATTGTGTACTGTTGTCCTAAAGCTTCATCCGTTCTATTCAATCACATTTTTTGGAACATAGCCAATATAGAAATTTGTCTTGTTTTCTTATACATGTGTGTAATAGGTTTTTTTTATGTTATCATTGGGGTGGGGTCTGGGGGATGTTGAGGTAGGAGGGAGAGAGAGAAGGCATCTTGACTGATAAAATCAAAATATATATTAAAAAAAAAATTGAGAACTCTGATCCATGTATTGACCAATCACCATTCCTGAGGACTCGTATTGAAACATACTGCCCACCTCCTGACAGAGAAGTGATGGACTCAGAGGACAGATTGATATGTAGTTTTTTTTTTTGGGGCATGGACAATGAGAAATTTTGTTCTGTTTGACTCTACGTGCTTTTAACAGATTTTGTTCTTCAAGTGGGGGTGGGAAGGAAGTGGGAGGAAGAGAAGGCTGATCTTTTTCTGAAAATAAAATTTAATTAAAAAAATTAAATATGCTTACCATTTAAAGTTTTTTTTTTTTACTACTACCTATAATATACTATCTGTGTGTGTGTGTGTGTGTGTGTGTGTGTGTGTGTGTGTGTGTGGTTTTCTTGTTTTGGGTATGTATATGTGTGTATATGGAATTGTCTTCAAATATTGTAATAAATACCCTGAAATATCAAGGCATTTATTCATTGGTTGATTTGTATCATGTGTATAATTTATTCAGAAATATCATGTACAAGCTTTTACTAAATATATGTATGTTCTTAGATTGATACCTTTAAGGTTTTTTCCTTTGGTAGTAGATTGTTAAATCTATAAAATTCACAAAGAGCTTTATCTTAATTTCACTATAAACTATTTCAAGAAGATAATGTTTTCATTAAGAAAGTAGTAAACAACATGGCATACGGTTTTAAAATTAAGATAAGCTTTGTCTTTGGTTCATGGGATCTATGTTTGTGGGCTGGATTGCAATATGAAGGGGACATCTCAGAAGTTTGTATGGATTGTGTCTCCACACAAGTGGTTGTGCTGGAGACTGCCAAAGAAACAGAGTCTCTGAAGAGATTTTACGAATTGTAATCTAATAGCGAGTTAATTTTTTTCTGACAATCTAGGATCTTCACGCTGTATAGCAAGTCACTTCCACTTGATCTGGCCTGTCGAGTTTGGGACGTCTTTTGTAGAGATGGAGAAGAATTTTTATTTAGAACAGGATTAGGAATCCTTCGATTATATGAAGATATACTTCTACAAATGGACTTTATTCATATAGCACAGTTTTTAACCAAACTGCCAGAGGACATCACATCAGAAAAGCTTTTCAGCTGTATAGCAGCTATTCAGATGCAGAATAGCACCAAAAAATGGACACAGGTAAATTCTTTCTTTCCCAACTCTAATAAAGATATTAAATCAGTCCTTTTATGTCAGACCAATGAGAGTTAAAAATTTTCCAAATATCAGTGCTGAAAAAGTTTGCAGTCATTTTTATGTATGTGAGAATAGCTTAGTTTATGGTCTTCTGTAAATGCAGTGGAATGAAATAAGCATTCTTTTACCCTTGCAATCCTAAAACTTTTTTTCTACAACATTTTATGAATACAAGCAAATTGTAACTCACAACATTTCTGTAGTTATGAGGGGACTAACTCTTGTTATTTCTATGACATTTCATATAAAACACAAAAATACACATCCATAGTGTATTTTTAAAGAATACCTTGTGTATTCTATATACCACAGGGGCTAGAAAAAGATAACAAACAATCCCGTAAAACAATTTAAGAGCATATAATCTAGTTAGGGAGAAACTCTATACACAGAACATTAAATAGTAAAAGATAACAGTGGAAGGGATACAACAGTAAAAATATGCTGTAGTATTAATTGCCAAATATGTAGGACCTTGAAAGATTTCTGATTTCATTTGTGTGTCTGTTCCTTCCAGTGCATATCAGGACACTTTCATGAGTTTCCATTCTTTTCATCTCCTGGAGACCAGCCTTCTGGTGATGTGGCTCTTCACACTTACTTTATGGTCCTTGTATTATGAAGATAGTTGGTTGGGCTTCATGCTTGAGACCTTTCTGGTTTGATAAGATGTAATAGAGGTTGTGTTCTGCTAATTATACAACCTTTGAGAAGCCAGAATTACTTCTATATTGATCTGAGTAAAAAGAATATCACAGAATTTCAATTAAAAGTGGCCTTGACTCTAGGCATTTTCTCTGGCTCATCCTTATGCTGAGAAAGCTTTCCTTTTTCATCACTGCCTCCTGGCTTCCTTGACTTCTTTCAAGTCCCAACTAAAATTTCACCTTCTCTTGTGAGCCTTTGACAATCCCTCTTAATTCCAGTGCTTTCCCTCTGTTGATTATTTCCTATTTATCCTGTATATGACTTGTTTGCATCTATTTGTTTGCTTGCTGTATCTCTCATTAGATTGGTTGCCTCTCAAGGACAGGAACTGTCTTTTGTCCTCTTTTTTTTTTTTATCCCCAGCGCTTAGCACAGTGCCTGGAACATAGTAGGCTCTAAGTCAATGCTTATTGACTGACTGACTCATTGGATGTCTAATCATTAGATGTCTAATGTTTAGTGATTGGGTGCGGCATATTGACTGAGTCCAAGTTTCATAGAACGAATCCTTTTATTAAGGGGATTTGTTCTGTGAAGTTTGGATTCAGTCAAAGAGCCGCACTTGAGGACTTAGAAGACCACATGTGGCCTCGAGGCTGCAGGTTCCTTACCTCTGCCTCTAATCCAACCAGTGTCCAAACAGAAATCCCCTCTATACCATATTCTTAACAACTGATCGTTCAGTTTTTGCTGGTGTACGTCAACTATCTCTTAAGGCAGCCTATTCCATTTTTAGATCACTTTGATTGTTAGCAAGTTTTTCCTTGCATCAAGTCCAAATTTGCCTCTTTAAAATTTCTATCTATTATTTCTACTTCTGTTCTCAAGGGATAAACAGAATAAGCATACTACCTTTTCCATGTGACTGCTCTTCAAATGCTGACAACTGTGCCTCCTAATCTTTTCTCAGCTAAACATCCCCAGTTCTGTTGACTAGTATTCATAAGACATAAAATTGAGACCTTTCCCTGAACCATCTCTAGCTTAACAATATCCTTCCTAAGTTGTGTTGTCCAGAACTGAAAATAATACTCCAGATATATGCTGACCAGAGCAGACTTCCTTTTTCTGTATGTTATACCGCTCTTCATATATCCAAAAAATTGCATTTGGTTTTTTTTTTGACTGCCCATCACATTGCTGACTCATATTAAGCTTGCAGTTCACTAAAATTGCCAGACTGTTTTTCAGACAAACTGTTCTGTAACCATACCCTCCTCATTTTGTAATTTTGAAGTTAATTTTTTGAGCATTTATCCCTCTTAAATTTTATTTTATTAAGTTTGACCCACTATTTTAGCCTGTCAGAATCTTTCTGAACCATTATGCTGACACCTTGTTAGCTATCTTCCCCATTTTTTATGTCACTTGCAATTTGATAAGTATGCCTTCTGTGACTTTTAATAATGCAGATAGAAGTGCTGAAGTAGTGATAGATAAGGAGAGGTGAAGAGGTGCGGTGAGTGTGGTGGCTGGATGTGAAAGAGCGTGGATGGGAAAAGTGTTGTGGAGGTTGGCTTGATGAGACTTGGCCCCTGAAAGAGAGGCCAAGAAGGCAGAGGCTGTGAAACCCGGAGTCCAGTTGAACTGGGAGCTGATGAGATTCGTTGAGAGGGCACAGAGTGCTTAACTCCTGCTTCTCACTACTGCCATATTCGGTCATTTGCCAAGTCATGTCATTTCTACCCCCATAGCATCTCTCACCTATGCCCCTCTGCTCCTCTGACACTGCCCCCATCATGTTACAGACTGCCATCGATACATGCCCAGACTATTACAACACCCTGCTTGTTGGTCACCCTGCTTCAGATCTCTTCCTGCTCTGCTGCATCCTCCACTCAGCTGTCAAGTTGATTTTCCTAAAGCACAGGTTTGACTATGTTACTTCCCAATTCATTCTACTCCAATGGTTCTCTGTTACTTTCAAGTTCAAATACAAAATCCTTTCTTTGGCATTCAAAGCCCTCCATAATCTCCTAGCTCTCACCCCACCAATCTTCTTACACTGTATATTCCCCTGCGCTCTAATTCTGTGCTCTGTATTCCAGTGACACTGGTCTCTTCATTGTTTATTGAACACAATACTCCAGCTCCAAACTTTCACTGTTTTTTTTTTCTCTCTTATTTTAGGCAGTTGGAATTAAGTGACTTGCTCAGGGTCACACAGCTAGTAAGTGTCAAGTATTTGGTCTGAGGTCGAATTTGAACTCCGGTCCTCCTGACTTCAAGGCCAGTGCTCCATCCACTGTGCCACCTAGCTGCCCCCCAAAACTTTCACTGTTTTCACTAGTTATTCCCCAGGCCTCAAACTTTTCCTCCTCATCTCCAACTCCTGGCTTCCCTGGTTTCTGTCAAGTTTCAGCCAAAGTCCCACTTTCTACAAAAAGCCTCTCCTGATCCCCTTTATTGCTAATGCCTTTCCTCTGTTAAATATCTCCAGTTATCTTGTCTATATCTTGTTTGTACATAATTGTTTGAATGTTTTCTCCCTTATCAAACTGTGAGCTCCTTGAGAGCAGATACTGTCTGTTGCCTTTCTTTGTATTCCTAGTACTTAGTTAACACAGTGCCTGGCAGTAATTGGGTGCTAAATAAATGCTAGTTGAGTGACTACAGAAAGGGAAGAGAAGAAGGCTCAGAACACAGTTTTGGGGAGATCCATGGTTAAGGGATAAGATATGGATGATTATCCAGCAAAGAAGACTGACAAACAGTCAGAGAAGTAGGAGAAAAATCAGGAGAGAACAATGTTAACAAAGACCCTGGGAGAAGAAAAATAGGTAGGAAGAGTGAATGGTTAACTGTATCAAATGTTGCCGAGATGAGGATGGAGAAGAAACCATTGAGTTTTGCAGTTGAGAGATTATTGGTAGCCTCACATTTGAGTGTTAAGGTTGAAATCTAGATTTTGAGCGATTGAGAAGTGAGCAGAGAGGAAATGGAGGCAACAGGTACAGGTGTGAAAGGAAGAGGAATTCAGGACAGTGGCCTGAAGGAATGACAGGGTCAAGTAAAAGTGTTGTTGTTTTCCATTAAAGGGTGGGGAGACCCTGGCATGTTTTTAGACAACAGAGAAGAAACCAATATATAGGGATAGATTGAAAATTATGGAGAGGGCAGTATCATTAAAATGGAACGAGTTACTGAGGGAGGAGGAGATGTGGTCCAGGGACCAAATAGAAGGCATTCTCAGGAAGAAATGATGTTATCTATCATCATCTGGTCATGCATTTAGTCAATTCCTGGCACATAGTAGGTGCTTAATAAATACTATCTTTTTGTGCTTACTGCTTCCTTTCTTAAATGATTCTTTACATATATTATAGAATTTTTCTTGGAATTGAAATTTGGTTTAATTTGCAGGCTGCATCCTTTTCATTTTTTTTTGAAAATCAGAAGACTCATGATCTTCAGTTCTGTAATAGATCTTACATATTCTTTGATCTCCCAGAGATTATTGATAGTGGCTCAACAATTATATTTGCCTTTTTTTTCCCTTAGTTTGTAGATATAGTTCATTTGGACTGGATGACTTAACTTCCTCAACAGAGGCTAAGTGCCTCTTTTCTTACTATTGTTTTATTTATTTTGGGTATTAGATTCCTTTTTGCCATATTTGTTTTTCCTTTTCCAGTCTAAAAAACCTTCTTGGTAGAGAAAAAAAAAAGTTGAGGTAACTAGGTAGAGCAGTGGATAGAGCACCGGGTTTGGAATCAGGAAAACCTGAATTCAAATCCAGCCTCAGATACTTATTAGCTGTGCGACCCTGAGCAAGTCACTTAACCCAGTTTGCCTCAGTTTCCTTATTTGTCAAATGAATTGGAGAAGGAAATGGCAACTCACTCCAGTATCTTTGCCAAGAAAATCCCAAATGGAGACACAAAGAGTCAGACAGGACTGAATAAAAAAAGAGAAAAAAAGCAGCAGCAGCAGTTGTCATTGTCTTGTTCACCCTGAATAGCAGTCCTATCCCTTCCTTCAAACTTCTTTCTCCAGCATGGCTAAAAACAAAGCATTCTTTGGGCTGTCCTTAGCTTTCCTGACAGCCATGTTGCATACTGAGCTCTAACAATCTTGATACTGTTCTTAGAGGAACATCTCATGAGTATAAACTCATAATTTCTTCCTTTAAAAGGAACCAAGGAAAATTTCTGTTCTAAATCTGATTGTCATATACAATTCATGGGGTAGAAATCGAGGGAACTTTCTGGGATTTATTTTCTGTTACCTGTCCTTGCTTCTACCTTTGTATATTTCTTTTAAAAATCTACATTGGTTGATGAGTTTCCTTTTTATCAGTATTGTTCTCTGTGAAAAACTTCTCTATTTCCTCTACATTATAATTATTTCTGTTTGTGTCTTCAGAATTTCATTTTTGAGAGATTTCTCTCTGTCCTGTGTTGACTTTCCTTATAGAATGATAGTGCTTGAGATTTTGTCTGCCCTTCCTCTGATCCATTCTGCTCTCCTAAAATTGAGGGTATATGTTATATTAAGCCATACTTCTGCCACCTCTGTTATAAGCACTAAGATGTAGTAGTTACTTCCTTCCTCTCCCTACAAGATTCCCCTCATTTCCACTTCATGAACTGTTTGTGACAATCAGATCCAAATTTAGAACTTCTCCTTGGTTCCTCTATACTTCAAAGGAGAAATTATTATTAAGGTAAGTTGAGAAATTAGGGACACTGCTTCTGTCACAGAGCTTCAGCAGACTTCTGTCCCCTTTCACAACTATATCTAATTCACTAGATTAGGCTCTGATGACAATGTTATTCTGTTTCTACCTTTATTATCTTTACCCCGATACTCAGTGTCCACTATACATTTCTCCTTCAAAATGACTGATACTGGGGCAGCTAGGTGGCAGAGTGTATTGATAGAGCACCGGCCCTGAAGTCAGGAGGACCTGAGTTCAAATCCAGCCTCAGACCAAACACTTGACATGTACTAGCTGTGTGACCTTGGGCAAGTGACTTAACCCCGATTGCCTCACAAAAACAACAAAAAAAACCCAAAACAAAACAAAAAAACCCCCCAAAAACCAAAATGACTGATACTTATCTGACGCTTTGAAATTTGCATGATTTCTTTTATGTAGACCTATTCTCATACAAGCCTGTTATGAGTTATTATTTTTCCCATAATGATGAGGAAAATGAGACTTGGCATGGTTAATGTCAAATGCAAGATTCTTGACTTAACTTTCTTATTATCATCTAGCACTTTAGCAGAGGAAATGTGTAGTAAATAGACTTTGTAGACACCTTGGATATTGCTATGAATTCATATGTTACAGTTTCATCAGCAATCTATAGAAAAGGAATCTAGGAGCTTCAGAGGAGGAATAATTCATGTTTGTATAGCACACTAAGGTTTACCAAATGCTTTCCTCATAGTGATCCTCAGAGGTAGACTAGTCTCTAGTATTCTCTCCATTTTACACATGAGGAAACTGAGATTAAGACAGGTTAAGTGATTTGAACCAAATTTGAACCCTTGTCTCCAAGCCTAGTGCTTTTTATTCTTTTCCACACTACTTCTCCAAATGATAATTTAGTGGTATTCTGCCAGGTGATAACCATAACATTAGAATCTAAAATTTGGCCTAACAAAGCAAAATGTAAGGATGCAATTTTTGGGGGGGGGGATGGGGTGGAGTGGAGAAACAGTGTTGATGGTTTAAAAAAAAACTTGTTTCTGTTTTTAAGTTAATAGCCAGCAGTCTGTTACTGTTGAAAATCAATTAATTTAATATGCATTCCCAGAAAGGAATTTCCAGAGAGAATGTTCAATAGTTAATCTTTATTTCAAATCATTTTCAGGTGTTTGCATCTGTAATGAAGGATATTAAAGAAGGGGACAAGAATCATAGTCCAGCACTGAAAAGCTAATCTTCACAATTAAAAGCCTAATTGAAATGTAGAAAACAATTTAATAAAATACTTTTTTCTACGTGAAAAACATTAGAGAAAAATATTGGAGAAATCCAGAAGAATCAAGAGAGATGGACAGATGTTGAATTTTCACTCAGTGGCAAAAGTAGATAAATGGATATCCTGTTGCCAGTATTAATTTTTAAAAAGTATTGTGTGGGGAAAACAGTTTTCACAAAGAAAAACTTTGAAAGTTGCTAGTTCATATTCCATAATTTGAGGTAAAGAATTTAATGCAATAAAATTTTTAAATAATCTTGGTTGGTACTTAAAGTTTTTGAGGCATGATTATTTTCTTTTTAACAGTTACTAGAAAGGCACTTTTGGAGGTCAAAAGGGGGCATGTTAAATTGTCTGAACCCCAAACTACTTTCTGAACCAAACCCCTCAGTATAGTTATTACCTCCAGATTTAACCAGTTGAAAATATTATGGACCAAATAAATTTCTTTGTTGTCTATGTGCCTAAGACTATGAAACATTGGGTTAAACTTATTTGGGTCACTGATGTCATTCAGTTTCATCCATCAGTTGGGGCAAATATGTGTAACTCAGGAACTGGAAATATTGGTGGTAGATTGTACTTCACTGGTTTCAGGTATTTCTTTTCCTGTAATATTTTATGTTTGTTATTGAAGAAAAATTATGTGGACATTCCTTAAGAGATTCTTAACAGAGGAATGTTAGCCTTTCCATTTCTAGTCTAAGAAATGATTTTATTCATGAAGTCATAAAACACTATGAAAATGGGGAAAAAATGGTGGAAGGAAAAGTTTTTCTTTGCACTTTAATGGGCAGAAATTTTGGTTTTGGTAGTCAATCCATAAATGTTAAAGTGAGACTTTACAGTGATTGTGTAATCACAGTAAAGAAATTACCCTAGTATGTAATGCTGACAGTTTTAAGTAGCATGGTGCTTGGCAAAGACTTGACATTCTTTGTACTTAAAATCCTTCCACTGTTGAACAACAAAATTTTGTAAATAGATTTGACATTTGAAACCTTAATTTATAAGCCAAGTCAATGACTTGCAAAATGTGCTCTAGATGATGAAAAAACCTAATTTTTTAATCAATGGAAATGAATGATAGCAGTAATACAATTGAACATTAACTTTTTCTAATAAGTCAAACTTTGATATTTATTGTGTATTGATTATGTTAATCACTGGTAGACTTGAGATCAAATTTATCACTACAGCATTTTAATTTTGGAACTAAAATGAATCATTTGAATGTTAAGAGCAGTATCTGCATAACATGCTACTTATTTAAAGAATGCTTTTATGTTGCAGTTCGGTTTATAACTACCTTTAAGCACATTATTTATATTGTTAATATGTAGTCTTCAAGCTAACAGGTCTGGTATCTTTGTTAATGTGGTGACCGCCTCTTTAGGAACATAGAACTTGAGAGTGCCCACTTACTTCCATCCCTGTTTATTCCAGCACTGTGACTTGGGAGGGCCTCTCAGTAGTTGCTCCTAGTAGTAGAGCAGTGAAGCTTGCTAGGGGGAGGAAAAGTTTCTGTGAAATAATGTTGGGGGGGGGGTTCGCGTCATAATACAAAGCCACTCGAATGTCCGAAATGAATGACTATAGTCATTCCCTCCTGCCCAGTTACCTACTTGGTTGTTTTCAATGGCCCTGGAAAGTATTGAGCATTGAACCCTGGTGGTCACCATATTGACATCACATACTACATGTCTAAGTTAAATTTTATTTTTATGTATTCATTTCTTTAGTTGGAACCAAGTTATTTCTTCCAATTTTGTTTTATTATTGTACAGTTTCTTTACCTTTCAAGTATAAGCTTGTATATAAAAATGTAAATACAAGGGATACATTAAAGACCACTAATAACAATTCCTATGTAAATAAAATTGTAAGCAGAGTAATTACTTGAAATGAGTCTTCATTACTTTTGGGTTATCTGCATTAATTAACTGAAGCTGGAAAATAATAACTAAACTATTTTTTTTTGCCAAATTTTTCTTGCTTAGCATTGCCCCAGGCCTTTGGTCCTAAAGGACTGGCAGTATTGGCAGCTGCAGTAGCATACTGTATTTGCCCATGAGCCATTTGTACACAGTTCATATGTCAATGTGTAAGATAGCTACTTTATTAAAATTTTCTTTTAAATGGAAAACGTTTTACTATGTCATCATAATAATGTGAAGTTTAGTATTATTTCGCTTGTATACTTATGCAAAGTAACTTTTTAAAAAAGTTGGCAGCATATTTTCTTGTTTTTTTTTTTTTTTTAAGGCAATTGGGGTTAAGTGACTTGCCCAGGGTCACACAGCTAGTAAGTGTCAAGTGTTTGGTCTGAGGCCGGATTTGAACTCAGGTCCTCCTGAGTTCAGGGCCGGTGCTCTGTCAATACACTCTGCCACCTAGCTGCCCCAGGATATTTTCTTACTCCCATTTCCTTTTGTGACTGGGCAATATCCCTTCAGTTTACAGCCGAGCATTCTTACTCCAAATGCCGCTAGAAGGCACCAAGTTCTTGTATTCATCACAGCAGTTCCCATTGAGAGCAAGTTGCAAATCTCTCAGATCCACTGGGCGCATACGCCCACGGTCAAATGCCTTTAAATGATTAGTTTGGTACTGAACTCTAAAGAGATAATCCATCTTTAGCAAGAAGGCACTGAAATTTCTACGGTCTCTGAGATTAATTTAACAACTTTTCCAGTAGCTTTGAATTGATGTTACTTTTCTCTAGTTCAGTTCACTTTCAATATAGTTGCACTAATATGTGTATTTCAAACCTGTGATCCCAAATCATTTTTAATTGACATTACACTGCATTGTAATTTTTTTGGGTAGCAACAAATATGCCTATTTCTTGCCTTGCTAAGGTTGCTATTAAAATTAATTTGAATTCCGTAAGAGAACACAACAACTGACGAGAACAAATTGGGAGTAAAGCAGCCCTAAAGTCTGTGGTACAGGGAAGTCAGTCTGGAATTTTAAATTTGGGGTGAATAATCTACCCTCTTGATAATAAAAAGCTGTATCTGTGTGGCATAAGTGACATTTTAATTTAATATCAAACCATTACCCAGGGTTTAATAAAAAGCTGTCATAGATTCCCAAATGTGGTAAAACCTTATTAAATTGGACTTCACTGGATTAGCATTTGTGAAAATTGAATAGAAATGATTTGCCTTTTAGTTTTCTAGGAAAGGGAGAATGTAAACAAAACTTTTTCAGCTACTTGGCAGAAATGGATTTTTAGAATGCTTTTAGAAGCATTCATTAACATGTAATTTAATTGCAAAGTGGCAGGGCCCACAGGTACTTAGGTAATGCTTTAATATGCTAATTATAAATCTTTGTTTATTTGTTAAAAACAATGCTGCTTTCATACCACACTTTTAGGTTTCCTGCATGTCCTAAAATAAGTAAAATTTCATTGCTTTGAAAATAACATTTCTTTATTTTATTAATTCAAACTAGTCTTCCCATAATTAATCTCACTTGGTGAGGTTTTTCCATATGCCGCAGGCTGAATTTATCTTATTGTGACCATTCTTAAGGAAGTTACCTTTCTGCTGCATTGCAAAACCTTTTCATTTGTTGACATTAAGAAAAATGGAAACTTTCATGGTTTTATTAAGTGACTTTTGTACAATTACAATGTATTTGGAAGTCAATTTTGTAATAAACATGTTATGATAAAATTGATACAGCTTTGATAGTAAATGTAAAAATAGAGACAAGAATTGATTACATACCTTTGTCTGTGTTCTCATTTTACAACTTATATTTAAATCATATAATGATCATATTTATATAACCCTCTATATAGTTTTCAGAGATTTTCCATAGCTTTTAAATTTGATTATTGGGATCATCCTGTTAAGTAGGCAAGGATTATCGCCCCTATTTTGAAAAATGAGGAAAGTTGGGTTCAGAAAGGTAGTGAATGATAACAGATCCTGGACTGTGACCCAGTTCTCCTGCCTCAGCATTCATTTAATGCTCTACTCAGCTGCTCCCTCCTTTTAAATATGAGGTTAAGGGAGTTTTGGGGAACAAGTGCACAAGTAGGTGGGAAATCTGGGGATCAAGAAAGAGTTCCTTTAAAAAGCTGGTTAGAGATGGGTTGAAGTATCCCGAGAAACTTGTTGTTTACATATAGCACATTCATCAGTAAACCTTTAAATAGTATATGGTCAATAACAATTAAGATAACTTGAATTTTATTTATTAAGGCCACAGAGGGGTACACATAAGTGCTCTGCAATACAAATTAGTGCAAGAGCATTCTGTGGTACTTTGTCTCCTCTCACTTTTCCCTAAATCCTCTGCGCTCTGGCTGCAGACCTCAACTGAAACCACCCTCCCCAAAGTTACCGATGATTTCTTAAATGCCAAATCTAATGGCTTTTCCTTGATCCTCTCGTTGACCTCTTCTCAGCTTTTGACTCAGTTTTGACCACCCACATTGCTCCCTTCTGATTCTCTTACCTGTCTGATCTTAGTCTCAGCTCATTCGTTATCCATGACGTGCTTACTTTGTCTTTAGGCTCTTTTTTTCCTCTCACTCTACATATTCATTCAGTCAGCAGATCTTGTCTTTTCTATTTCTACGTCTCCTACATCCCCCACCTCATCACTCCCATAACTACCATTCTCCTTAAGACCTTCATCACCTCTTTCCTGGACTACTGCAATAACTTCCTATTTGGTCTCCCTCAAGCATTTCTCATCTCAAACTCCTACTGACTAGTTCAACTCTCTACTCTCCTCTATTTTTGATCTCACCTCATTGCTTTGTCAAACCCCAGCCCTGAATTCTTCTGTCTGCCTCCTCCTCTATTCCCCTCATGCTGCTGAATGGATGGAGCATGAGGAAATATCTCTCCTGAGGATCAACAAACTTCATATGGAATATGAATATTTAGTTACAGTTATCTCAAACTCACATACAAAACAGAACTCATCTTTCCCTCCCAATTCTGATTCTAAACTTCCCTATTACTGTTGAGGACACTACCATTTTATCACCAAGGTTCTCAACCTCCATGTTTTTCTCAATTCTTCACTCCCAACCCACATCACTAATCATTTGATAAATCTTGTCCATTCTCTTTCCACAACATTTGTTGCACCCATCTCCTCCCAGGCCAGCTCCCTATTTCAGGCTCTCATTAACTCTTAACCTATTACTAAATTGTTATAACTGGATTCACAGCTTTGTCTCTCATCCTTCATTTTCTCATCTGTACAGCTGCAGTAATGATTTTCCTGAAGCACAGATCTGACCATGTCTCTGCTCAAGTGTTTCTGCTCCAAAAACTTAAGTGGCTCTCGGCCTCTAGAATCAAATATAAACTCAGTTTTTGATATTTCAAGCTCTTACAACCTGGCCCCATAAGCTAACTTTCCAGTCTAATTATACTTTACTCCCTGGATTCTGCAATCTAGTCATACTGCCCTTGCAGTTCTGAACACATGATGCTCCAACTTGTGTCTCTGTGCCTTTACCTTGCCTGGTCGCCAAGTTTGGAATGCTTCTTGGGATTTTTAGTTTCTTTTGAGACTCAGCACAGGTACCAACTCCTACCCAAATCCTTTCATGATCTCCCTAAGGGCTAGTGCACTCCCAAAGATACCTTAGATTCAATTTGTACATATTCCGTATATACTGATACATGCACATACAGTCTTCCCCATTAGAATGTAGACTAGAAGCCAAGGATTGTTTTGCTTTTTTTTCTTCTTCTTCTGCATATCCCTCTTCCTAGCACAGTGCCTGGCATAAACAGGTGCTTCATAAATGTTTTCGACTGCTTACTAGTAGAGATGAGAGTCTACACAAGTTAACTGATACAGAACAAAGTAATGGGGGCAAGAAAGAGCCAGGCAAAGTGCTACGAAAAAAAAGTCTTAAGAAGGAAGCTAGTCACTGGGGGGGAGATGGGGAGTTGGCACCAGGATCTCATGCCTTGGAAAAAGCACTTTGTACATAAAAGAATTCAGGACTCTGATGCAGTGCCCAATCACGCCTTAAGAAAAGTGGTGGAGAAACGGAGCCCACCTCTCACGTCTCAGCGGAGGTGTCAAATGGGCCACCTGGATCGTCGGCCACGGCCAACGTGTAGATATGTTTTGCTTGGACGGTGGGGGGTGTACTCAGTGGGAAGTGATAAAGGGGGAAAATCAAAATATTAAAATTAAGGGGAAAAAATGGCACTGCTTGCAAATCCTGGCTCTACCTGCGTCTCCGAGGGCAGTTTGGGCTCACGACTTCACGTGTGAAAGAAGGGTGTTGGAGCCCAGATCGCTTCTCGCGTGCACCGCTGAGCTTCAGGTTTGGTCCAGCGCTCATTTACACCCGCCCGCTCCTCCTGCGAGTCTAGACAGGCTGGGCGGGAGCCGATCCCTCCTCTCCAGAGCTATGGCTGCAGACACTATGGGAAGCAGTCTGGTAGTTGCAGGGCTGGGCCAGGACGCACAGCCCAAACCCTTCATTTTCTAGATGACGCCACTGGGAGGTCGGACTATGGGTTTGAGGGAGGACTTGAATTCAGGACTCCCTGCCTCCAGGGCCAGCGTCCTCTCGAGACAGCAGGTGCTTCATGGAGAATAGATAAAAATGCCTTCCCCTGTACTTCCTGTCTCTCTCTCTCTCTCTATTCTGACTGAATTCTGGCCGCCAGGACCGTCAGAAAGGATGCACGAAAGCTCAAAGCTTCAACGAGATCCTAAACTAAACCTGGAAACCGACAGTTGCCACCTGACCCTGCGGGGAGAGGGGTGGGGAGGGAGAGAACAGGAAACCCCGCGAGACTGGGGGCGGAGACGGGGAGGGGATAACGAGGAGGGGGCGGGGACTTGGGAAGGAGAAGCGCGCGGTTTTCCCCGAGAGAGTCTCGTGAGAGGACCGAGGCTCGCGAGGCTTAGCAGGGGGTTGGGCGAAAATTGGCGCGCGGGTTTGCAGGCTGCTCCGGAGTTCCGTCCGGGGAGTGCGGCTGCGCCTGTGCCCTCGTTCGCCCCTGTGCCCCGGCTATGCCTGCCGAGCGCCTGCAGCAGAGCGGCGGTGAGTGCGCCCTCGGCTCTGGGGCGGGGAAGCTGGGGGCCTGGGGAGAGGCGGCTGAGGGGGGAAGCGAAGTGGCGGCGGAGCCCGTGGGGGGAGGGCCGGCCCCAGAGCAAGCCTGGGAAGTCCTCGCCCCCGCGCTGAGTTTCCCGCGAAAACGAAGCTTCTCCGCGGGTGATTGACGGGCTTGTGGTCCTGCTCGGGGCGGGGGCCGGGGCCGCCTCCCTGTACTCGCTGGGCTCGCCCCCGCCCCCCAGCTAAGTCTTTCTTAGCTTTGTACGGACGCCCCGAGGGGCCGGGAGCGGGCCGGGGCAGCTCGTCCGGGCGGGCAGCCGGCTTGGCCGCGCGCGCAGCATCCGCTCTCGGTGCTCGAGAACCATTTCTCCCCTCCATTGAACACAGGACTTGAGGCGGCAGAGATGGCTCAGCCCCCAGACGACACCCCGGTGATCACCCCAGCCATGCTGGAAGAGGAAAAGCAACTCGAAGCAGTCGGTCTGGAGAGAGAGCGGAAAATGCTGGAGAAGGTACCGTCACAGAGCAGTGCTTCCAAGTTTAAAAAAAAAGAGCATACATTTAAAACAGCCTAGTTTGTTTTTCCAACGTTGAAATTTATATTTAACATTTCTTTGCATTTTGGAAATTTTGAGTATCTTGGAGCAGTAGTGCCAGTGTCATTATTTCAAGTAAGCCTGCTTTAGATGTCAGTTATTTACAACAGTAAATAATTTATATTTTTAAAAACTTATTTGGAAATTTTTTAAACACTTAAAGTATAACAGCTCCTGCTTTCTGTACATTTTCTTAAAAATTGTTCGTTTTGTGAATTTTCCGAAAAAACAATGCCAGCATGATGTCTTTGAACATTTTAACCCTATCTTACATTTACACACATTTGTTTCAATTAGTTCATTGTGAGAACATAAAACATTAAGCTCAGAATCTTTATCTTCCTCTTCCTGTTTATTAAAGACCATTTCCACCCATTTTGATTTCTCATTTCTCAATTTGAAATAAATTAATATGAGAGAAGATAGATGGCCTCTGAAATCTCTTCTTGCTCTAGATTCATATTCTGATACGAAATAAGAAAACATACACTTAATGAAATTTCTTTAGTACTTGGTACTCCCTCCAGCAATACAGATTACAATCCTTTCATGCCTTTTTTGTGAAGTGATGTGGCCAAAAAATTGTGCCATCCATATATGAAGCTCTACCAACACTTACCTACCACATACTTCATTCTACTGACACAGCCTTTGAGAATCCAGAGCGTACTTACGTCACAGAGAGAGACATAGAAATAGGACTTTAATTGACAGTACACAAAACTGCTAGTTTTTAAAATTGTGTTCTAGCTCTGAGTAGTGTCTGAAGTGCCTGCATGATGTGTTCATTCATTGGTGTGACTTTAAGGTGATACGAAAACGTTACTTGCTTAATTAATTCACCTTTATCTAGGAGGCTTGTGACTAAAAGGAGGGGAGGCAGGTGAGTTAACTGGTGGACGATTTGTGTGCTTCTTTAGTATCCAAGCAGTGTTAAGAGATCTGTAGAAAACCCCTAGCCCGTTGCTCCTACTTGGAAGACTGGATGTATTATTCTATTCTGACCCATTGGAGAGAGCAGCAGGATTGATGAAATTACAGATCCATTGAAATGTGCAGAGATTATCATGAGATATTTATGAGATAACCGGCTCAATTGTTAACTGTTTCCTATGTGAATCTTATTTTCTACATATAAAACAGTTACCCAGGTTGTAATTTTTCTCTTCAGTTATTTTTTATTCCTCATCCTGAAAGAGGTCGTATTTAGGACGGATGGCACTCTAGTTGTGTTGTGGTCCTTTGATAGCACGGTTACCTAATATAGAAAGGGAATAAACCGTGGCTCCCAACGTCGAAGGGAGGGAGGCGCTGTGTTGTGGTTTGAACCCTTGCTCTGGCATTCACCTCTGATGACTGCACATCTCTTGAGCCCTTGGGTCTGAGTTACCCCCCATGTGAGAGGGCTGGGCTATGGTCTCTGATGTCCGTTCTAGCTCCAAACCCGTGCTCTGTAAGTACCTGATGTGTTATAATGACCTGTCCAGCAGCGTGTAATGCAATTACTGATCCTGCTTTGGCAATGTTAAGATACGACGGATTGGAGGGGAAGGGATTAAACATTTGTATAGGACCTGTTATGTGCTTGGCCCTGCGCTAAGCAATTTCTACAGATTTTCTCACTATTGATTGGCACAACAACCCTGGGAGGTGATTGCTGTTATCTCCCATTTTACATTTGAGGAAACTGAGGTCAACAGAGGTTAAGTGACTCGCCTAGGGTCACACGTAAGTGACTGAGGCTGAATTGACTACTTCACTTTCCCATTTTGATTCTTACTACTACATTCTAACTAGAAAATACTTTGAAGTAATGCGTAAGATACTGTTGAGTATTGCACTTAGGCAGTATTTGTTAAGGGTATACTTTGTGGCACATTTAGAAGAACACTTCTAATTCTGGAAAAAATAGACATCTTTCTATAGATTCTACTTTTTTAAAAGTTTTTTACTGTTAAAGAAAACGTCTTGTTTGTCTTTGAAAGAAGGAGGGAGGATCCTTGGAGGTACTGTCTCCAGAAGGAAATCCACTCCGTTAGGTTCTTTGGGTATTCATGGACCATCTCCCTTGGAAAGAAAGCTATTGTTAATTGGGAAGACTCCGGCCTTGGGAAGAAAGGCTTGTCTACTCTGCCCAGAAGTTACTAAAAAGCAGAGGAATCTGCTTTTTAGAATCCCTGGATTTCTTTGAAGATGGGAAGACTTTTCTGCCTCTCAGCCCCTGCCCTTTCTGTTGTCCTCCCCCCATGAATTACCTAGTATTTATTTTGTATGTATCATACACAAGTGACTCGTGGGGATAGAATGGAAACTCTTTTGAGAGTAGAAAATCTTTAATTTTTGTCTTTCTATCCTTACCATGTGATATAACGCCTGGCACTTGGTAAGCACTCAGTAAATGCTTACCTCAGTGCATCGAAGTGTGGTAGAAAGATCCCTAGCTTTGGAATTAGATGACTTAGTTCAGTTTCTGTTAATAACAGTGCCTTACTCCCCCTGGGTCCCAGATTCCTCATTTTTAAAATGAAGAGGTGGTGGGACAGGTGGGCTCTGAGGTCCTGTGTGGCTCCAGTTCTATGGTCCTATTGAAAAAAACATGAATTAGCTTAGAATATTAGAGAGGGAAGTACTGATTTTCTAATGACAGGTATATGATGAATATAATGAAAAAAAATTCCTCCAATCCTCTCTAAAGTGGTAAATGTTAATACTTTATACTCACCATGCTGTTTTGCTAGCCACCTAGCAATTAGTGCCTCTTTGTGATAGTAACTGTAACTTAATATCAAAATACTTTTTAAATTGTATTTTATAAATTTGATAATTTATGAAGAGGCAGCACGATATAATAGCTGGTTGGGGAGCCAGGACAATTTGACTTCAAGACTCACCTTGGATACAGACTGATTGTGTGATACTGGAATAGTCAGTTAACTTACCTGCTCTAGGCAACTCTCTAAGGACCATAATAAGTTGCAGGGAATGTGTTCATTTACATGGATAGAGGAAATTTCCTTACCCAAGAGTTCCCTATACTAAAGAAATAACAGTTCTAAACCTTTTGTCTTACAATTATTACTTCTTTATTTTTTTGGTATGTTTTATGGGAGATTTTGGGGGGCGTCTGCACATTTACATTTTTTTTAACCTGAATATCAAAGAAAATGAGAATTTCCACATAACATTTTAGAACATAAGGACTGGGCTTATATGTGAAACCATGAATCTCTATTATGTAGAGCTTGTCCTTCCTTTGAAGTATCTGATAAATTAAGCATGCAACTTTCAAACATCTTGCTTGTCTGATTTTTTTTCTGGTGGCTTCTTATTTTTTCTCCTTTGGAGCCCTATTCTTGTCTTCTCATTCTCATTGGGAAAAAAAAGCAAAACTCACTTAACAGCTATACATATAATCAGATGAAACAAATTCCCACATTGGCCATGTACAAAAATGTGTATCTCCTTCTACATCTTGTGTCCAAGCACATCTTGACTGTTAGTCAACATCCTTCAATGTCAGTACTTGTGAAGGGTCGTTATTACATTGATCAGAATTCTTGAGTCTTTCAATGTTTTTATTTACATTGTTGTATAAGTTGTTCTCCTGGCTCTACTTGCTTCACTCTGTACCAGTTCATGTAAGTTTATCTAAAATCATCCCTTTCATCATGTTTTACTACAGTAATATTCCATTTCATTAATAAAACATAATTATTCCCCAGTTGATTAATACTTCCTTAGTTTCCAGTTCTTTGACACTAAAAAAAAAAATAAAGAGCTACTACACTATTGTGTGGGAAATTATTTTGCTTGACTGTATTTGTTTTTTTTTTTTTTTTTTTTTTCCCACTAGGCAGCAGGGTTAAGTGACTTGCCCAGGGTCACACAGCTAGTACGTGTTAAGTGTCTGAGGTTGGATTTGAACTTGGGTCCTCCTGACTCCAGGGCCAGTACTCTATCCGCTTCGCCACCTACCTGCCCCCAACTGTATTTGTTTAAAAGGGTTTTGTTTTTTTATATTTTATATTCTGTAGTTATTTTGAGTAGAATTTTCTTTCTTTTCCTGCTGGATTTTGTTGATAATATACAGAAATGCGGATGATGTATTTGGACTAGTCAGGTTATGTTTCATAGAGTAAGTGTCTCTAGTTGGGCATTTAGGAATGGGTTAAGATTGGAAATAGGAAGGAAAAGTGCATTCCTTTTTGGGTAGTGGGGGTGGGGGGAGAAAGGGATATGTTATGAACAAAGGCCCAGAAGGAAAGATGAGTATGTTGTAGTATTTCATCAATCTGAATAGAATTGAGGGTTCATTTAGGGATATAATTGGGAGAGGTAAGGCTGGAAGGGAGGATTGGGCCCAAATTGAATCATGGTCAGTAGTTTGCTTTTTTTCCCTCTTAAAGCCTGACCATTCTAGCTCATAGTAAATTCTGTCTCTCAGATTAGCTTTGTTAGTTGACAGAAGTATTTATTTTTTGTTTTTTGTGACTTCATCTAGATTATAAATAAACGGGACAGAGTTTATGTGTTCTTTGTGTTTTTTTGTGTATGTTTTCACAAGTCTTGTAGAAGTGTATATACTATAGTATGCATAATACAGTCAGTAAATGGGGTAGTGGAAGGACTGGCAGAACTTCTGTGACTGGACAGTGACTCAACCTTTCTGGGTTTCAGTTTCCTTATCTACAAAATGAAGGAGTTGGGCTAAATGACTTCTTAGGTCTCTTCCAGTTGTGAATTCTTGATCCTGTGATCTTATCCCTTCTTTGTGATTATATAACTAGTTAGTGTCAGAGGCAGAGCTTAAACCCAGTTCTTCCTGACTTGTGGGTCTACGTGGGTCCACGTGAACTCTGGTTTATATAGATTATGAAAAGTTAAATAATATTAACTTGTCACAGTACAAGAAAACATTAGGGCAGAAAGTAATTTAACCAAAATATCTGATATGTTTATTCATGTAGTTTGCAATCTCTCCACACTTAGTAGTTGGTTTCCATGTGTTGCTAAACCTGAAAAAATATCTCTCCTGCTGACAGACTTTCTGATGATAAGCCTTTTTGAACTTAATTAGGCTAATCCTCAGATGACTGATATCCAGTTCTTAGGTTCTTCTTTGGAGTTGTATCTGCCAGAGTTTGTGTTTTGCTAGCATAATCCAGGAAAAGCCACAGTCACCTACCACTGGAGGGCCAAGCTAGTACAGTATTCATTTTATATTTTAGTTAAAAAAAAAACAACCCAGCATTTAATTATATTAATGTAATTGAAAACTGTTTCCTATTCCCTAAAATATATTTGAGTTTTACCGTATCGTCAGAATTTTTACCTGTAAGCATTCTAATAACAAACTTAAAAGTTAATTTAAATATTCAGTTTTTTTTTATTTGAGTTTTAAATAAGGTACTAGATTTTTTTTTTTTTTAGCCCTGGTTCTAAGATATGTGTAAGTAAGCTGTATTTGTATAATTTTTTATTGCTTTTTTTGTTCACATATAAACATTAAAACATAATATTACTGACTGAATTTTTATAGGATATACTGCAAATATTTATATTTGAGAGAGACATGGAATAATAAGTGAAAAAAAATCTTTTGTTGGTAGGCTCGCATGTCTTGGGATAGAGATTCTAATGAAATTCGCTACAAGAGACTTCAACATTTACTTGAAAAAAGCAATATATATTCCAAATTTTTGTTGACCAAAATGGAACAACAACAAATGGAGGTGAGTAATTGAAAATAGTTATTGTTAGTTTTTAATCTGAATGTAAAATTTTAAAAATAATCCTATCCTTTAGTACTTCAGAAGAATTTTCATCTTCATGAATGACATAGATTGCAATGCCCCAGACACCTAGATCTTCATGAGTTGACTGTGGCCAGAATTTACCTGCTCGTTAACTTTCTGGTCACACTGAATTTAACCAGACTAGTTTTCGTAAGGGCAGCTAGATGTCACAATGGATAGAGCACTGAGCCTGGAGTCATGAAGACTCTTTTTTCTGAGCTCAGATTTGGCCTCAGATCCTTACTAGTTGTGTGATTGGGCATTCCACTTAAGCCTGTTTGTCTCAGTTCTCTCATCTCTAAAGTGAACTGGATAAGGAAATGGCAAACCACTCCACTATCCTTTGTCAAGAAAACCCCAAATGGGGTTTTATGAAGAGTCACACATGACTGAAAAACGCCTGAACAAGTCTTCATAAGACAGACACACTGCCATTGGGTCCATACTTGAGGACTTTCTGGCTGAATCTGAACTGCCTAAGTATGTGTTCTCTTGGCAAACCTTTTGAGAATCTAGGTTTATTTCTACATGTTGGAGGTAGAACTTAGTGAAGGAAATAGGTACATATCTGTGTGTTTTATTTTGTTGTTTTTATATTTTGGATGCAAAGACATGCTTTATATCCACTTTCTCAGTCTCACTTTGTATTGATGTAAGTTATAGGCCAAAGAAATTATACTTATAAATATTAGGATATAATGTAGTCCCCTAAAACTCATGTAGTCTTAATCATAAGTTTAGTAATACTATTTAAAAAAAATAGGATTCAGGAACAGGAGTCTTGGCCTTTTATCTAGAACAAAGCCCTATATTTAACACCAAATAAACAGTATTATGGTATAGTGGGCAGAATACTAGGTAGATGTGAAGTCAAAGAAATTGTCTTTGCTTCTTGGCTCTGCCTGTTTGAGCTATGGCAAGTTTCTGGTTCCTTGTTTGCAAAATGAGAGGTTTGAACTATATGATCTTTAAAGTACCTCCCTTTCAGGACTGTGCTTCTGCAAATCAGAAAGTCATTAAATGTATATACTTTAAGGACACTAAGATATCTCTTCTCAGGAACAGAAGAGGAAAGAGAAATTGGAGCGAAAAAAGGAGGCTTTAAAAATTTCAAAGGTAATCTGTTAAATTAGATTTTTAAAATAGCATATTACGTCTTGAAGAAGTTTCTGATTCTAACGTTGACAGGAAAATAGCCTCAGTAAAATGTGTGATACTGCTTTAAAACTTTTTTCCCCCTTCCTGTATTACTGTAAGAGAGTTTCTGTTTTCTACATATCTCCCATATTTAATTTATGTTTTGGGGAAAACATAGTAAATACTCATAAACATTTAGGACTGAATCCATTTCATGTACCACGAGAAAGTTAACTGTATTTCCCTAATGAAAAGCAGCCTGCATTGGTTTTTCCTGAAATCTTTGTCTCCAACAGGTCTTCCTTGAGACCATTTGTTTTATATTTCCATCTATAGCACAGAGTCTAAAAATTGTGGTGGTTAGCATTTTATTATAGCAGTTACCCAAATTTTCAGTTACATACTGAAGGCAAGTAACAGTACCAGAAAGAGTAGCAATTTCTAGGATAGATCTTTGTGACTGCTCCTGAAATTTCAGATATAGTCATTTCCTACTTTCAGTACATTGCATATAGCACATGAAGTGCTGTGGCCAAAAAATTGTGCCATCCATATATGAATCTCTCCCAACACTTACCTGCCACATATTTCATTCCACTAACATAGCCTAAGTCTAAGTCTTTTGCTCTTATAAATTTTAAACTTCCTTTTTACTCTTCTTCCTTCCCTCCCTTTCTTTTTCCCCTCCTTCCTCTCTCCCTTCTCACATTTTTTGCTTGCATGTTGTCTATTTTTGGTGTGTTGCCCTTTATTTATTCTTTTAAAAAAATAGCTCCTATTCCTCTTTAAATAGTTCTTTTTGCTCCCTCCCCTCCAGCCTAAATCTTTACCTTTGTTGTACTTTCTTTCTATGCCTTGACTTTTTTCTTTCAAGTTCCCCAGAGAACTTGTGAAGTACTCCTAGTTTCCTCAGTTCCATTATCCTAGAAAAACCTTACTTCTAAGGGTGAGGATAAAAGAGATTGTGAAGCCATATTCTCTCTACCTCTATCTTACTTCTCCCCCTCCTGGATTTCATAAAGCATTCTTCAATAAGAATGAGTAACAGAAATTTGAAAGTGGTACATGTATTGATTCCTCTTTCCTCCTACTCAAGAGAAATACAGAAAGTACAAGGTTATAGATAGCACCAAAAATCTGTAAGGGAAGCATAGTTGCCTATGTAAATGCCTAAATTCCATTGGCAAGAGACATTTGTCTTGAAGTACCTGGATTACTCACCAAAAGGCACAGAGCATAACTACTAAGAATATTTACACATTGGCATAATCTGTAATACTGAATATGATCTCTGTTTCTTCAGTCTTCTCACCAGGTGCTATAAGCCACAGGGATGATAGAATATTGTGTTTTTTTAGTTGCCAGTTTGTCATGTACCTTGTAGCTTATGTTTTTTAAATTTGTAATTGGTTATACTTTTTCCAGTTTCCAAGTAAATGAAGAAATAAATTCATTTGTCATAAGATTAAGGATTTTAGGAAAATACTTAATGTTGTAAATATTTACTCTGTAGGGGAAAAAATCAACTGATGGAAGTGAAGAAAAACCAGGTAAATTTTTTTTGTCCTAGTTTTTGAAGGTTATGTTTTCTTTTAGAGTTTGTTAGGATGCTAATCTTTTGTTTATTTTTGTAGTTATGAAAAAGAAAAGAGGAAGAGAAGAAGAATATAATATTTCAGAAGTCATGTCAAAAGAGGTAAAGAAAGCATAAAACATTATCTCCAAACCCAAGAAATAACTGTTTGAGTTGTTTTCTCATCAAGCATTTAGCTAGTGAGGCTGTTCTTGTGTCCTTCTATTTCCTATTTTTGCATCTGTAACCTTTTGCTTGTACTTTCCTTTAGAATTCTTGTAACTCTTAAGTCAGTTCCCTACCATTTACCACTTTCATATGTGTTATGTCTTTTACATCTCATTACTCAGTATGTACTAAGAGCTCAATAAAATGCTTGTTTTATTGATTTAACATGATGGATGAAAAAATGTTTTACTAGAATGTTTTTAACTTCACCTTTTCCTCCTTCATTTCTAAGGAAATTTTGTCAGTGGCTAAGAAGAAGAAAGAAGACAATTGGGTAAGTGATTTATAATAATAAAGCCAAATTTGAACTCTGTATTTGTTTCTCTGAGCACTAGCTGAATGCACCTAATCCTTCTTGCTTAATTTTTTTTTGCCTTTCTCATATACCAGCTCAGTCTCTTCCCCCAATTCTTGTCATCTCTCACCTATCCATTTATTCCCTCCCATTAACTATCACATGTTTTCTGCCTTCTCACAACCTGCTTCCACCCTACCTTTCCAGTCAATTATGCATTATTCTCTTTGGTGAATACCACAGTGCGGTTTATCTGGCTTTCTTGGTATTCCTTACACACATCTGTCCCATACCTGGAATGTACTCTCTTCTCACCTGTCTCTTGAATCCCCACCTTCTTTGAAGGCCCAACTCAAATGCCAGCTCCTCTTTGAGGACCTTACTGACATAACCTTACCCCAAGTGGTTTTTCCTGTTCTTCTACCAAAAAAATTACCTTGTGTTTTTTTGTATAAAAGGTTGGTTGATTGGTCTTCACCTGTTCTTTTAGTATATTTATATTCATGTCATGGTATATGAATTTATGTTTAAGGTTAGGTGTGTGAGATTAATCTGTGTTAGTAAATATGATAATTGGTACTTTTTTGGTATAGATTTGTGCATTATATATACTGTGTGAGTAGTTTTTACACTAAGATTTTAGGGTTCCTTGAACCTCCATCCCTTATTTCACAGAATTAACTTTGAATATTTGGCTCTTCTGAAAAGATATAATCTTATAACCTTTTTGTATATTTTGGATACATTTGGATTCCCAAATTTTTAGCCATTTACTTCTCTTATCTCAGCCCTAAACCTTGCTGACTTTTCCTTAGAACATTTTAAGTAAGCACAACAAAGGAAATTGCTGGATGTCAACCTTGTGGTGGTAAATGGGTGGTCCTTTGTAACAGACTGTCAGTTATAATTTTAAAGAAAGTTGAGCATTTAGACTGAGAACATGGATATTTTATCTTAACTTGGTATTTAATGTCTAACACAATACTATGCCCATAAGAGATGTTTGATAGAATTTCTTTCACTCCTCAAATTGCATGCAGATGAAAATTAATGCTTTATGAAAGCTAGAATCTCTAGAATCTTTAGTTTTCTTTTCGGCAGAAGATAATGAATCATGACTGAGAAGGGTTTTTTGAGGAGTTTAGGAAATGGCCTTCCAGGAAAGGTATCCTAAGAGCAAGATGGCTTTGTTGTTATTGGAATTTGAGAAATAGTTAAAACTCTAACAAAATATTTTTAGGAGTCTATATGCCTGGTTAGGAACTGGGAAGATTAGCTATCCTGTGACTAAAAGAATTACAGAATTAGAGAGTTTTGTAATCACATTCCAGAGAAGTTTGGGGGCGCCAGACATCTCAAGGGATTTACCCAAGGTTTGGTCTGTTTCCCGTACTATCTTGTACAATTGAATGTTTATAGATCAGGAAAGTTTATAAGGTTGACCATTTGGTCGTCTGGTAAATAATCAAGACTGAAGTCAGCCTTGTCAGCTTGAATTGCTAATGATTTTTTTTTTCTCTTATAGGATGAAAGCTCTTCTTCCATACAGGTTTCTGTAGAAGATCTTCAGAAAAGTAGTGATACAAATAGTGTGATTAAAGATAGATTATCTCAAGTTGTTCGGCATAATGCTAAATACTTTCTAGATCCAGTAAGGAAATGTAATGGCCAGGCAGTACCCTTTCAACAACCGAAGCACTTCACAGGAGGAATAATGCGGTGGTACCAAGTAGAAGGCATGGAGTGGCTTAGGGTAGGAATTATTGCTTTAATAAAAGTTCATTTGAAGGTTTATTTTTCATTGTCCACTATAATTCTGTCTGTGATGAGTCTTTGTAAAATGAAGAAGCATAATTTGTTGCCTAATTTTAACTATTTTGTAAGTTATGTTTTTGGCTAAGAGATTTTCAAGTATATTATATGACATCCCCTTCTTGACAGACATCCTAGATTTCACAGGTTCTGGAAGGTACATTCAGTTCAATTTAAGCCTCATATGGTTTCAATCTGGGTCTGTTTCTCTTAATTTAAAAGGTTCATTCAAAAATCAGGAGCCATGCTGGACGCTTTCTTGTAATAATCTTCTGGATCAGATAGCAATCATAGAATTTTTATCTTAAACATTATCTAGGCTGTACTTTTCATTTTACAGATAGAGAAATAGACCTAGAGAGATTCTGACTCACCCAGCTCTCATAGCTCTTTAGAGGCAGTTAGGACAAGAATCCAAGTTTCTTACCATCATCCTTGTCCCCTCAATCTTGAATCTGGTTATTTGAGGTTCATTTCAGTGGGACTAACCCAAGATTAGGATCAGATTCTTCAGGCACACCAATTCTGTAGTGAAAAGAGTATTGCATTTACAGTCAAGAGGACTTGTGTTAAAATTCAGGCTCTCCACTTAACTGACTTATACCAAGCCACATAATTTTTGATCTTTAGTTTCCTTATTTGCTAAGTGATAGGATTGGAAAGGTCTGTTCTAGTTCTAAAATTCATAACTTCCAGCTTAGTTCCTAGGATTGTAGGTGTGGTCAGATAAGTCTCTTTTCTCAATTCTAATTTCTGACTGTTTGTAAGACAGTTGCCAAAAAAATAAGTCTCACAAAAAATAAAGTCCCCAAAACTGAAATCGTGTATAATCGAGTTGGATAGGATAGTTGGAATCAGTTAGTTGATCTTGAACGTGAGCCTGGGCAGCTGTGCTCGTACCACGTCTCCATCCTAATAGCTTATTTTAGCCACCATCCTCAACATCCCCTTACACCTTTTCCCCAACTCCATGAACACACTGTCAGCTGCTTGAATGGATCTTTCAGAATATGTTGAATTTTACAGAAAAAGGAACTGAGTCTCGGAGATGCTGTTTATTTGCCTAAGGTCAAAAGGTAGGCAGTGGTAGAACTGGGACCAGAATCCTTATTATCTCTTAATAATCTACTACATTATGTTGCTTCTTCCTACTGGTATTTCTTACCGTTGTTTAGGCACTTATTCAATTTAAGATTTTAATAACTATTTTTAGAGGTTAAAGTTTGTAAAGTTCCCTAATCTTTTGAGATTTTTTTTTTCATTTGCACTTTGGAATCATGTAGTGGATTTGTGACCTAGAAATTATCTAAACACTCAGAAAGTCAGGATTATTTAAACAACTGTTAATAGTGAGCTTATAATTTAGTGATATTTTCTTCAACGAATGCTACCATGAAATTCTCATGAAGAGTACAAATTTAATGTTTCCAGATTTAATTACAGCTTTTTTCCTTTTCTTTACGTTTCTTTTTTTTTTTTTTTTGGTTTATGCAGATGCTTTGGGAAAATGGTATTAATGGCATTTTAGCAGATGAAATGGGATTAGGAAAGACTGTTCAGTGCATTGCTACAATTGCATTGATGGTTGAGAGAGGAGTACCTGGACCATTCCTTGTGTGTGGTCCTTTGTCTACACTTCCTAACTGGATGGCTGAATTCAAAAGATTTACACCACAGGTAAGAATTATTTTCATATACTTTGATGAATCAGTGTTCTCATTAATGTGCACTCTTCTACTACCATTGTAAATCATAGCTCTTCCAGAACTTCTCATGCAGCCAATGCCAGGTTTGGAGGGCTTTGCCCCTTCTCATTGGTGAGAATAGACATGGTGGTCCTCCCTGGATATTTTATACTTTTTTAAAATGACATTTCAGGTACGTGAGTTATCTCTATCAGTGTCAATATAGCATGTAGCCCTATGCTCACCATGTATTATTGCTATTGGGCATTTCGAACTGAATGTACCTTAAGTATCTCAAACTCAACATGTCTGAAACAGAACTCTTTCTGCCTAAAACAGACCCTCTTCTGAGTGACCCTATTTCTTTCAAGGGCACCACCATCTTTCTAGTCATTGAGGTTTGTACTTAGCGCTCAGAGTCATTCTTGACTTATTTTCACTTATGTCACGTGTATCCAGTTGTCATCAGGGAGGCTTCAATGTGGAGCCAGAACAGTCTTTTTCCTTTCCTAGTAATGAGTAGTATACAAAGACAAAACGAAATCAGTACAATGTATTTTGAAGCAAATTAGTAAAATTTTATTGTGTTCAACTATTTTAATGCTTGGGACTTTTAAAAAAGGTTTTTTCCCATATAGTAGATAAAGTAATATTGGATTCATTTTATTGAATAACATAGTAAAACATAAGTCAGGTAATTGAGGAATTTTAGCTTTCTCCCCAGATTTGTGTAAATTTGTTGTGTTTATCATAAATAATATTATCATCCTAGATTCCTATTATGTTGTATCATGGAGATCAACAAGAACGTCGAAAATTGGCACAAAAAATTCATAAACGTGATGGGACATTGCAGATACATCCTGTGGTAATTACATCCTTTGAGATAGCGATGAGAGACAGAAATGCTCTACAGGTAAACAGATCAGCTTTATATAACTCCAAATATAATTGTTTATTATAATCTGTGTAATATACTATCCTATGCATCTTAATAAAACTGATTTTTAATACTGTAGACTTGGAGTTGTTTTTCTAGATATTATGTGGTTCTTCTCTCTGCAACCCCCCCCCCACGTCGTGTCCCCCCAGTCCTTCCAGTTCATCTAAAACACTTGCCCAGTTCCCTTTCTGACAATTGGCACGTATTTGTAAAGAAAACTGATTGAGGCTTTAAGTCTATCAAAATAAAACAGATTGAAAGTTAGCAATTGTAGTCATGACTTTTTAGCATCATTTGTGTTGTGACCTTTGGTGTGACGCTTAAATATGTTTGAGGTCTATTCTATGACATTTTTTATTTTACTGAATTTATCCAGCCCACTTAAATATGTTCAGGCTTCTCTTGAAGTTCGTCCTATTCTGCTTCTTCACATGAACAGGATGGTAGGGATAGAGCTAAACATAAGCAAGAGTGTGGCAGGATATTCTAGCCATTAATTCATGGCACCCTTTTCTGACATGTTTATTTCTGCTTCTGTAAGTTATCACCCAAGTGTTGAATCTGCTGTACTCTTTGGTGGTAAAAGGATGCAACAGAACAAGAAAATCGAGAACTTTTGGGATCTATTAATTGCTGCTTCTCTTATTTATTGCTCTCTTGAACACTGTAATGTTTCTCTTTTCTTCCCACTCTCTCCACTATGTTTTTGTATTAGCTGGTTTCTTCCTTTTTTTAACTGTGCTCCTGTGGTGTTTCTTATTGTTGTACTTTTGCTGCTGATTCTTTGATTTCTGGTTTTGCTATCAGGAAGTAGGATCTGAGAGAGATCTTGAATAGTGGTTTTAGCCCAAGTATTATTAGAGAAGGTAATAAGCACAGTAAAAAGAGGCGACATAGGGGATTATTAGCCATTATTCAGTCTCAGAGGCCCATATTTTTAGGATTATTTGCAGAAGTTTAGGTGAAGGGTTTAAAATGGACTTGAAGCTATAAGACCATAGAGTTAGAGTGAAAAGGACTTTCCAGGCCTTTTCATCTACTTTCTCATTTTGTACAAGAGGTGATTGAGATTTAGAGAGCTTGAGTGAACTTGCCCAAGCTTACCCTGGAAAGGGCAGAGGAGGGGTTTGAGTGAGAGTCCTTGGACTTCACATCCATTGATCTCCCCACAGTGTTCAGCTGCCTTTATGCAGAGACATGAGACAGTGCAGTGCAGTGGAGCCTGGAAGGACCCCAGGGAGAAGCCAGTGAGAGCATAGGAAGATAGGTTGCATTCCATCCTCCCCACCCTAGCCAATTCCAGCTGTGTCACCATCTCCTCTAGCACTTCCTCACATTGCTTTTTCCACAACTGTCCTTCAGATGGCTACTCAGGGAGGCTGTAATCAGCCAGCTCAGGCACCCACAGCGGCTCTACAGGCAAATTTCAGTCTCTGAAGGCTATCTGCCCTCCCCTTGGTGCCTCTGTTCCTGAGTCACCACAGTAGGGGCTCTGCCATCTAAGCTAGTGAGCATGAGCTTTCTGTACCCTCTACCCCCTGAGCATACATGTTCTCTTTTCATCAGTTAGAAAGTGGGAGTAGCACAGGATGAGTCAGCATAGATAATTTGCTCTTATCTTTCCCCAAAATCCAACCCTCTTCTGAACCTTCCCCGTTTCTTTGGAGACATTATTATTCTTCCAGTCTCCTATGTTTTCAGCCTCTTTTTCCTTGACTCCTTATTCACTTGAAACTACACCCCTCACTACTCTGTGACATACATAGCTGCCAACAGAATTTTCCTAAAGTGCAGGTCTGGACTAATCACTTGGCTGCATGATAAATTCTAGTGCTTCCCTATTGACTGTCAAATCAAGTATTATTTAATCTATCTCATTCTTTTAAAATTTCTATTTTCTATGTGAATTTATAGTATATATAATTAGTGCTTTCAGCTATATGTATAATTACATAAATCCAGTGCTTAGCCTGATGCCTGACACACAGCACTTCTATATGCTTATAGATTGATTAAATACATGTATATAGGGGTGCATGTGCAAAGTTTTTTTGCTGATGGGGGGTACTCAAGTAAAACTCGGACCATGGTGAAATGGTTGGGAAGGCCTGGTGGGGTTTTGGTCCTTCCTATCTTCTGGCCACATGATTCTGGGCTAGTTACTTAATCCTGAGTCCTTTAATCTCTCTTTAAGAAAATTTGGTTCTAGATCTGAATTGGTATTGGGAAATCCCTAAATATTTATTTAGTATAGAAATGTGAGCATTTGTACTTATTCACTAATTTCAAATACTTTAGGGATGGAAATGTCATACTTAACATTTGCTTTATTTACATAACCAATGCAAAATTGTGAGGTAACACTCTTGAAATCACTTTTCTTTTCCAATTAATTTTCTAGCACTGCTACTGGAAATACTTAATAGTAGATGAAGGACACAGGATTAAGAACATGAATTGTCGTCTGATCCGGGAATTAAAACGATTCAATGCCGACAATAAACTTCTGTTGACTGGTACACCCTTGCAGAACAATTTAGCAGAGCTCTGGTCATTACTAAATTTTTTGTTGCCAGATGTTTTTGATGACTTGAAAAGGTAGGCTGAAGTAGTTGCTTTTTTTCCCTGTTTAGAAAAAAAATCTAATCAGTACTTAAAATCAGATGACTCTGACCTTTTCTTTCTGGATAACTGAAGACTAAGAGTTTTCCAACCTGTTCTCATTTTATGTGGTGTGTTTATTTTGACACAAATGTATTCTAAAGAAATCAAGAGGGGCAGCTAGTTGGCGCAGTGGATGGAGCATCAGCCCTGAAGTCAGGAGGACCTGAGTTCAAATCCTGCCTCAGACCAAACACTTGACACTTACTGGCTGTGTGACTCTGGACAAGTCACTTAACCCCAATTGCCTAAAAAAAAACAAAGAAAAAGAAAGAAAGAAATCAAGAAAAGAAAACCTCTGAAGTATTTAGTTATCTATAAAGATTTGACCAAGGCAAAAACATTTTATTAGCGTATTATTCCTCAGAATTTGAAATATAAGAGCTTATGGTAAAGGTCAGGTCAGAAAGACCTGAGTTCAGATCCAGCATCAGACACTAGCTGTGTGACCTTGGGCATGTGATTGCTTAATATCTGTCTCAGTTTCCTCAACTGTAAAATGGAGATGACAATAGCACCTCCCTCACAGAGTTGTTGTGAGGCTCAAATGAGGTAATATCTGTAAAGCATGGTGCCTGGTACATAGAAGGTGCTTCATAAAAGTTTGTTTTCCTTCCATATTGTGGTCACCCAGAATATCAAAGAAGAGAGCCTCATGCATTATCTTTCTTTAGAATTACTGGGATATTAAGAAGTCCATAAAAGGTCCAAGGTCAGAGTTACTAGTTATAGCTTATTAGAGAATTAGGCTTTTAAGCTGAAAGGGATCTTATGAAAAATACCAGGGTAAGTCATGTAGCAGATTTTTGGCAGTGCATGGACTGCCCTGTTAAAACTGGGTAGGAAAACCAAAAACTGAGTCACAGCTGGTTGATTGAACAGCTACTACCTATAGGTTAGACTGTGTGTCAGGAGCCAATAGTCTAATGAATAATAATAATTATTATTATAACAACAATAATATTTACATAGTGCTTTAAGGTTTGAAAAGTACTTTACATATATTTCATTTCATCCTCACATCCTGTGAGGTAGGTGCTATTATTTTCCCCACTTTAGAGCTTAGGAAACTTAGTTTGACAAAGGTTAAATGACGTAACCAGGATCAAACAACAAGTATATATCTGAGTTAGGATTGGAATTCAGGTCTTTCTCACTCCTAACTGCAAACCACTTTAAAATCCATGATCTTCTTTTATCTTTAGGATTAATAATGGGTAAGTGGTAGTTTGACTGTTTGAGAGAAGAAAATTGCTTTTGGTGAAATGGCTAGTTAGTAGCAGGATCAGTATTAGAATTCTGGCCTTTTTACCCTTAAGCTCTTTCCATGAGAAAATTGTGTTCTGTTCTTTATCTATACCTTGAAAATCCAGATACAAAATGTTTCAGGTAAGTTTGGTTGAATTCAGGGTGATATGGCATAGATAAGGAACATTTCAGCCAAGGGAAATTAATACTAGTGAATATTACTATTAATCCTAGTGAATAAAATATTAGTGAATAGCTATAAAGCTGTCTGTCTAATATCATATATATTATGAAGCCTACATGATTTTACTATGGATAAATCCAGAGTAGAAAAGTATAGAATTGGATAATTTTGGAGTGTGTCCATAAATGTGTACGTTCTAATTAACTTCAGAAAACATTCAGATGAAATTGTCTACATGATGTGATTCATTAATAATATTTCTCCTGCTTAGTGATTGATACATCATGGATTATTTTTTTAAAAACTTGGGTGCTCAAAACTATGCTGATAATCTAGTAATAAATATTACATGTTTGGGAAATAGTATAGCTATTTCTGTAAATTGAATTATATTTTAAATAGCTTGGTATGTAAATACTTTGTGTTTTATTGCTTTTTTCTTTTTTTTAAAGAATTGAACTGTTCTACAATTTTGTCTTTTTTGAAAGTTCAGGTTTTTTTGTTTTCTTAAAGGCATACCTGTGTTATTGTATTACTGTATTTATTTGCCTCATTGTAATTAATTAAATGTAAATTGTGTAAGGGATAACTAGAATATACTTTTAAGGACCTTTGTCTTTGGTGTTGAACCTACAAATGTCTTTAGTAGATTGTCTTGTTGCTTTTTGCAAAAATGCCATTACCTGGTGGTTAGTCTTGTGTCTTATGACAAAGTAAAGCAAAAAAAAAATAGTTAATATATACAAAAGTTACATAGAAGAACATTTTTCAAATTGGCATGTTATTGATTTAATGGATTGAGTAATTTAAGATTTTGTTTTTCTCTCTAGCTTTGAGTCCTGGTTTGACATAAATAGTCTTACGGAAATTGCTGAGGACATCGTTGCTAAAGAACGGGAGCAGAATGTTTTACATATGCTTCACCAGGTTTTTTATTCTTTCATGGTTATATAATTGTTCATTTTGGCAGAATATAGTGAAGTGTGTGTGAAAGGAGATTGACATAAACTTTGAAAATTAGGGTTGTGCTAAATTTTAGAGATGCTTCACTACCAAGCAGAAGAGTTTTAAATTGGGCAGCAGTGAGCAGCCACTGAAGACTTTTATACAGAGAATTGATATGACCAAGTGTAGACAAAAGAAAAATTGTTATGAATGCTGGGTAAAAGGACAAGTTGCAGGGTGGGAGACAGTGTTATGTATGTAATTACTAAATAAAAGTCAGTTTTCAGTAAGTTCTGGTAGTGGAGAGGTTGGGAAGGAGGTTTGTCTGAATTGGAGTGGCCTGAGAAGACAGAATTCCAGTGATAAAGAATAAGGGGGGCTGCGCTGTAGTCCAGCAGAATGGTTCATCTTATTTGCTTATTCCTTTGTTATTTTTCTAGATCCTAACCCCTTTCTTACTGAGAAGACTAAAATCTGATGTTGCACTTGAGGTTCCTCCTAAACGAGAAGTGGTAGTATATGCACCTCTTTCAAAGAAACAAGAAACCTTTTATACAGCAATTGTGAACCGTACAATTTCAAAAATGTTTGGACGCAGTAAGGTGTTTGTTGAAGTGGAATTTATATTTGTTGTTGTTGTTGTTCAGTTGTTTTAGTCGTTTCCTTTGTGACCCTATTTGGGGTTTTCTTGGCAAAGATATTGGAATTTTGCCATTTCCTTCTCCAGCTCATTTTATAGATCAGGAAACTTGAGGCAAACAGGATTAAGTGACTTGCCCAGGGTCACTCAGCTAGTAAGTGTCTGAGGTCAAATTTGAATGGAGTCTTCCTGAATCTAGGCTTGATGCTCTATCAGTTGTGCCACCTACTGCTAATAGTATGTATAATATCTAATACAGAGAGACTGCAGTTACAAGTAACATCATAGGAGGTATATTTTAAATGAATCTGAAGCTGGAGACAGAAAATTCCATACTTGATGCAAATGAATCTGTTGAAGCTCACGAACCTATTAGTGGGGTTTGGATCTTAGAGTTAGTGGTACAAAGGACCTTAGAGGCATCCAACCCAACCTTTTTCCACTACCAACTTATCAGCTCCCCCAACACGTTTGTTTGTTTGTTTGTTTGTTTTTTTAAACAAAGAAATAGGTCCAGAGAAGTTCAATGACCTGCTTATTCAGCTTAGGTAGTAAATGTCAGAGCCAGGATAGGAATCCAGGTCCTCTGACACTAGAGTTTTTTCTACTACCCCATTAATTTTATTCCTGTAGAGAGAATGTAATAAGGAGAGGTATAGAAGTTGTTTTGTTTTCCATTATTTTTTCCTTGCTTTCTTTATCCTTGTTTGTTTGTTTTTTTTTTTGGTAAGGCAATTGGGGTTAAGTGACTTGCCCAAGGTCACACAGCTAGAACGTGTCATGTGTTTGTTCTGAGGCCGGATTTGAACTCAGGTCCCTCCTGACTTCAGGGCCGGTGCTCTATCCACTGCGCCACTTAGCTGCCCTGCTTTCTTTATCCTTTAGGAAACTGAATATGTTGTATTTATTGATCTTCTTCAAGAGAAGGCTTCCAAGCTATTATTAAATATACAAAGTACTCTTAAACTCTCTACCACTTTTCTGCCAAAAAATGGCTATACAGGAAGTTAATGAAGTAATATAAAGCAAAATTCTCAACTTTGTATACTATATATATATACTATATGTTTTGCTATAATGTTTTCACATATTATCTAACTTGATCCTCAATATCTCTAGTAATCTAGGGTAGGCATAATCAATATTTTATACAGTTATTTATAATTGCAGAAACAGGTTTAGAGAGGTTAATTACATGTCTGGGACTATATGACTAGTTAATGACAGCACAGGCACTTGTTTAGGGACTCCTGACTGGTAATTTCATGTTCCATAGTACAAATCTTTACTCCTATAGACAAAAAAAAATAGCATCAGAAAGGAGTCTGTTAAAATAGTCCCAGTTTCTTTTATCTTTAAAGTGGGTTACTTAAACCACCCACCTCATAGGGTGGCATGGATGAGGTAATTAATGTAGGCAAAATGTTTTGCAAATCTTAAAAGCACTGTAGGAATTTGAGTTATTTCTGTCCCTGAGTCAGATTCATTTGTATAAGTGCCTATAGAGCCAAATTGAACAGAAATTCATCTAGCTTCCATTCTCTATTGTTCCTTTCTGCGTTAGTTATTTCTTTTTTCTTGGATGTAATCACCATACTTAATGGGATTAAATATATTTACTCCAGGACACTCGGCCTTTAGAATTTGCCTATAAATCATTTATACCGTCTAGTCAATGGGCACTCATTAAATGTTAAATAATACTAAAAAATAGAAAAATAGTGAAGAGAATAGTGTCCTTTTCAAAGAGGCCTGTGATTTGAGAAGTTTATATAATATATTTTGGGGGAAAATGGAAATATTCTTATGCAGGTGTTTTTTGATATCTTACAGAAAGAAACTATTGAGCTGAGTCCCACAGGAAGACCAAAGCGCCGAAGCAGAAAATTGATTAATTATAGTACATTTGATGATGATAATGTGCCTGATGAGTTAGAAAAATTGATCAGTCAAATGCAACCAGAGATGGAATCACAGAGGTGTGTATTTAAATAAGTATCTTTATACCAAAGAGTGTTTTAATATCTGCTGTGCATTCATGTCTTTGTACTTTTCCTAGACCTGTAGTAGAAATGAGTATTCCTATAGAATCAGAAGTTAACCTGAAGCTACAAAACATTATGATGCTTCTTCGAAAATGTTGTAACCATCCATACCTCATTGAGTACCCTCTAGATCCTGTCACACAAGAATTTCAGGTAAGTTGCTAATAGCATTTGCTATTTTGACTTCTCTAACTTCTTGATTTTGATGTTACTTATTTTAACTTTCGTGATTTCATTGATATGGGGAACTTCCGCTAATGTAGATCTGTGTTTAGTCTTAAATGCTTGGGTGCTAAGAACTTCATGAGAAACTTGCCCAGGGTCTCCTGGCAAGTATATCTCAGAGGCAGGACTTAATGCTTGGTCCTCCTAACTGTGAGGCTAGCAAGCCCTTTATCCACTAGAATATATAAGTTGCCACATGAAGACTGTCATCCTCTGTCCCTTTAGCAGATATTGTTAGGAAAATTTATAATGCTGCTTGTCTTGTTGAGGAGGGAAAATCCTTAGGGGGATCAGAGTGAAGTTCTATATGTTTAAATGTTGAATTTCTATATTTTATATGTGTAGCTACATCAACAGTCTTCACTTCTGAACTTGAAAGTTATTTCTTTTAGAAAGAAGTCATTATTTTCCTATAGTGTACCGGCAGTCTGTTGTACAGGGCTAAATTTAAATGAACCTTTCTGGTACCAACTATAATTAGTCAGTGTTTAAGTTGATAAAAAGGTGTAAACTAAGTTTTTGTTTGGTTTAGTCAGCTTATTTATTAGCTTTTTACTTTATTATTTATTTATCTGATTGCCAGTGCATAGGAAGTAATGTGCTGGTTATTGAAGAGCCTAAAGATTGATTTAGTCTTTTCCCACTAAGTTTATATGGCCCCTGAGAGCATTACACCTTCCAAAATGTACATTTATTTGTTCTGAGAATTTGCCAGCTTGACCAATTGATGTAAAAAAACAGTAAGAAGCCCAGAACTCCCCTTCAACACATTTATGTGGTATTTAAAAATTAGTGAAGTGCTTTACATACATTCTTATTCTAGTCTTACTGAAACCCTGTGAGTTAGGAAATAGGCTTAGAAAGATTGAGCCCTACCTGATCCCTTATCCACATCTAGATTACTTCCCACTGTGTCCTAAATCCTACCTATGCAGATATCCCTTTCTACTTTGGCATAATGCTGTTTGCATTGGTTTCATTTAAAAAAAAATATTTCTACATTTTTTATATTACTTACTTCCCCCTATTCCTTAACCAGCAAGCCCTTCCTTTATAAAAATGTTAAAAGAGAAAAAGGAAAAAGCAAAAACCTAACCATGACATCAGCTGTGTCTCCCATTGTGAGACATGTTCGATCTCACTTCTGAAAATAAGGTTGCATGGTTTGTTTGTAGGATTCTTATTCAGGGCCAAGCTTCTTTACATAGGCATCATTGTGTTCGTTGTTTCCCTGGTTCTCCATTACACATGTTGATATATGTAGGATTCACACGTTGGGTAGGGAAAGTAGATTACTATTTTTTCAGCATAATTTGTCATGATCTTGATGCGTTTTACTGGGGAAAAAAAGATTTTAAATGTGATGCTTATTTTGTTACTAATGTTCTTTTCTTCTTAACCTCCTTTTAAGATTAATGAAGAATTAGTGACAAGTTCAGGGAAATTCTTAATTCTGGATCGGATGCTTCCAGAACTCAAAAACAGGGGTCATAAGGTATTAAGTCTAATTGAAAAGTGATTTTGTTCAATAATTGTTTATCCCAGAAATCAAACACCCAGTAATATGTAATTTTCAGGTGCTGCTTTTTTCACAAATGACAATGATGTTGGACATTTTGATGGATTACTGCTATCTTAGAAATTACAGCTTTAGCCGGTTGGATGGATCCATGTCTTATGTAGAAAGAGAAGAAAATGTAAGGGCATGTTTATGTAATTCACTTTTTGAAAATGTTCTTTCTACCAGTATCTGACTGTATTGTTTAGATGCATAAATTCTTGAGCTAGGCCTCCTCCCTTCCCTCCCCCCCATCTAGATAACAGTGGCTAGACAAACAGGAATTACATGAAGAAGAAAAGAAAAAAAGTCCCAGTGGCAGGTTTTGGCTCCAATCAAAGGAATACTGTATTAGTAATTAAACTGTACTATTTCCTCTCCCCTACATATGTAACATTTAAAAATAGAAGTATTGTTCTTGTGGGTGTTTTTGTTTTCTCCTATGATTCTTCCGTAATCTGTCACTTTGACATTTTTCAAGTCTATTAAAGTGAAGATTTCCCTGAGTCAAGGCAATGATTCAGTTCAAAATATGAGACAGGTGTTTTCTTCCTAAATTTGTACCAGTCAGTGTAATTGGGTGGTAACATCTTTATTTCCTTTTTACAAAAAGTAGTGTTTTGTGTATAATGTTCATTTGTAACACTTTTTATGGAACTAATGAGTCTCTGCAGTGTTGTTTACCTGGCAGTATTTTTATGAAACGTTAAATAACCTTAGGATTTATCTGTGGGTGAGTCTTAAACAGAAAACTGTACAAATAGGATATACCAGATAGGACTGTGTGTTTAGGGGCCACAGTTCTTGGCTTGGGCCTTGAAGGATGAATAAGTTTTAGATAGGAGGAAGTAGGAATAACTCTGTAGTCAGAGGGCACAGCCTGATTGAAGTGGCAGTAGCAGGCCATGCTGTGTTCTGGGAACAGTAGTAGAGTAGGCCTGACTGGCTCAAAGGATTCACTGTTAGCATGACGGGGTAGAGACAAGTAGGGGGTTACCAGATAATTAGGACACCAGGCTAAGGAACTTAAAATTTATCTAGTAGAAAATATGCCACTGAAGATATTGGGGGAGGAGGGAGATTGGGAGAGGAATGATGTGAAATTGGAGTTTGAGGATGATTAATCTGATGATTCCATGAAGGATGGATTATAGGGAGTTGCTTAGGAATGAGGAGAAAAGTTATATCTATGGTGTCAAACTGAAATAGAAACAGGAGCCACTAAACCATACATAAGGATTTCTGTGGGCTGTATATTGACTTAGAAAATCTTGTTAACATTTATGTTCTGCTGCATTTTTAATTGTTAAATATTTCCCAAATAAATTTTCATCTGGTTCTTAAGTGTTGCAGGCCATGTATTTGACACCTTGGACTTAGATTGGTAGTTTGTTGAGACTGGGAATGGAAAAGAAGGGGAAGAGGAAGAGTTGGTAGCATTTGGTGATCAAGGGAATAAAAGAAAGTAAAAAATGAGTCCAGTTTTGCACCTCCTTAATTAGTAGAATGTTTTAGCATGCAAATATTGGTGATGGAGTTTAGGGGACTCCCAGACGTCAAAAAATTGCATCATTCTTTCCACTGAAAGTAGGATTCCATCCTCTTCATCATTATGAATATTTTGCTGGCTGTAGGTAAGGCAAGCAGAGCAATTGGAGGTTATTCAAGTAACTGTTTAGAATCTGTATCCCAAAGTCCTGGTTATTTGAGTCTGATAACATGCATCTCCCTTTGGAATTTATTCTGTTTTATATGAGTTCATTCTTCTGCTGGATTTCTTTCAGTGGATGTTCCCTTCAAAAGTAGTTTCCCTACTGTTTTTCCCCAGGGCACTCGTATTCCATAAGCAAAAGAGCAGAGATTGAGTTAACTAATTGAAAGATTAATGAAAGCAGAATTAAGTCTGCATATTGTTGTCTGGGCCTCAGGTTAGAGAGACTCATTACCAGGTTGACTCTGTTGAGGATGAATTTTACAGCTATAGCAACTCCTGAAGATACAGAGGGATTGTGATAGGCAATAGTGGAGGGGACTACCTACACTGACAGTTGTGGGTCTTTGAAATGCTGAAGTAAGCTGTCATCTATTTCAGTTTAGTTGGCTTATCCAAGATAGTTAAGATTCTGCTACACTTGACGATTTTGATTTCTTTTTACTAAATTCCTTTTTTTCTTTTAGATGCACAAGTTCAACACAGATCCTGAAGTATTCCTCTTTTTAGTTAGTACTCGAGCTGGTGGTCTAGGTATTAATTTGACTGCAGCAGACACAGTTATCATTTATGATAGTGATTGGGTAAGTTGGGTGGTACTGAGATTGGATTTTTCTATTATTCTGAATTCTTGCTGGAAAGAAACTTGTGCAGACTTTTTAAGAAATTATTTTTATTGGTAACTTTAGTTTTACATCATCTACATTTCCTACTTTATATCTGCACATTGGTTTCTCAATATATATCTCCCCCAACCCTTTCCAGAGACCCATCTCTTATTTATAACAAAGAATTTTTTTAAAAGTTCAGTAAAATTAGTCAACACGTTAAAGAAAAGCTTTGTGTTACCATTGTATAGTATTCCATACTCAAGGTTTCCCACCTCTGTAAAGGAAAAAGACAGATTAGGAGTTTTTAATGATTCATTTCCTAAATTGTCTTTAAATATAATATCCATTTTAGAACTACAGATCATTTCATGTATATTACCAATTTTTTAAACTTGTAGAACTTGGAGTAAATTAGAATTTCATTTTGGATACTATGACATTTTCAGAGCTTCCTCCTCTGAAGGAAAAGCTGAAAAATCAAATACTGTAGTCTAAAATTTGTTATGCTGTCAATTTTTGATTCTGCTAGGATTTTGTACATTGATTCTGTTAGAAGTTTAAGCTAATGCTATTGAAATATCTTTTGTTTCAAGAATCCTCAGTCTGATCTTCAGGCTCAAGATAGGTGTCACAGAATTGGTCAAACAAAACCAGTTGTTGTGTATCGTCTTGTGACAGCAAATACCGTTGACCAGAAAATTGTAGAGAGAGCAGCTGCCAAGAGAAGGCTGGAAAAACTCATCATCCACAAAAGTAATTAACAATTTTGTAACAAAGTTCTTGTGCTGTTAATATTTTCCCCAGTAAGTTGCTTTGCAGTGGTGTGCTTTGTCTTTTTTTTTTTTTTTTTTTTTTTTGAAAAAAAGATCTTTTTATTTTCTCCTAACTGGAGTTAGAAGGCAGAGCTGAGGCAGGGAGACATGAAGTGATTGGGGAGGGTGTCTAAATTATGAGGATGCCAAGCTTTTCAAGTACACATTTTCATGTAGGTAAATCCAAATTAATTTATTTTAAATTTAAATACACAATAAGGAAAGGGGGGACAAAGCATTGCCATGTGCACAGCAGAAAGTAAGAGAAGATTCAAAAGATACAGCAATAAATTTCCATTTCAAGAAAGCCTATGTAATAAATACTACATATTGTATTGAGAGTGCTTTTTACTTTGTTCTTTTTTCCCCTTTCACCTCAAAGGCTTCAATTAAACACGGAAATATTTATACACATACACACACACACATACATAGATATACACACAAACATATACATATACTTAGATATCTATAATCATATATAGACATTCATATGCATCTGTGTAAGAGTATACTACACTTGTTTGTCCTTTGTTTATCTGAGGGTGGATAACATCTTCCTTTGTGAGTCAAGTCTTTTCATATTTTTCTAAGTCCGCCAACTCAACATTTCCTATACCACTACAATATTCCAACCTTATACTGTCTAGTTATTTTAAATAGTCTAAAACAATATTGATTAATATGGCTGACATATAGTATAGTTTCCCTATTTTTCTCTTGATTAAATATATTATCATAGCTTTAACTTTGTCTGAGATCATGACTACTAACCCTGCTTTTTCCTCACAATAAATTCTACTCCTGATCATTAAATTTGTGTGTATCTCTTCCTATCCCTCCTGACTCCTCTGCTTTACTTTTACCTGCTACTTTTCCCTCCTATTACTTAACCTATCTCCCCCCACCCCCAAGGATCTTTCCCTTATTCTTTCCCCCTTATTCTCTTGTTTCTATCTGAATTTATAAGACTTCCATAGCTTTCTAAATATAGGTTATTCCCTCTTTATCCCATTCCTGTTAATCTAGACACCCTTCTATACCCCTCTCTTTTTCCTGTTCCCTCATCCTCTTATTTCTTTATAAATTTAGCTTCTAAATATATTCTCTCTTTAGCACAGATCTGATGTGAGTAGAGTTCCCTCTAAAATTCCCTCCCTTATCCTGTCCCCCCATCACCTTAGCCTTTTATTTCTTTCTGAATTTAGAAGATTTTTATACCCTTCCAGATATACGTATGTATTGTTCCCTTTTTAATCCGTTCTCGATGAGAACAGGGTTCCAGAACCACCAGCCCTCCTCCCCCGTATAGTTCCTCTGTGACAGTTCTTCCTCTCACACCTCATTTGTATAAGATAATTACTTTTTACCTTTTCCTAAACAGTTTTACTTTTTAGAGTCACATCATACTCAGGTCTACTCCAATCTTTCAAACCACCCAATTACTAATAATCTTAGACATGACGATTTACTTTGTCTCATTTAGAAAATAAACAGTCTGTCCTTATTGAGTCTCTTGTAATTAGTCTAGGTAAATAGGTGTTATAAATTCTGTGAGTAATAAAGCTGTTAACAGAAATAGGATGGTCTTGAACTGTGGTGTCAAAGTCAGATAGAAATGGGGGCCACTATACTGTACATAAGGATTCCTGTGGGCTACATGTTGACTTTGAAAACCCACATATTGAGTATATTATCTCTGTTCTATTGCATTTTTATTTATTTTGTTAAATATTTCCTAATTATATTGTAATCTGGTTTAAACTGCCCTAGGGAATGTTGCAGGCTGTGTATTTGACAAATCTGGTCTAGAGGATGAGAATTAGGGTTTAGGGAAACAAACAATGGGTTATTTTTGGTATGTGTGGTTTGAGGCAACATTGAGACGTATAAGTTGTGATGATAAAGCAGACAGTTGCGCATGTAGTATTAATGTATGAGGAAATCATGGCTGAATTTCTTATAGCCACATAAGAAAAGAAAATTGTGTTGTCCACAATTATTATATAATTCCTTTCACTGAAAGATCAGTTACACTGAAATTCAGTTTTACCTTTAATCCCATCTCTATGCAAAATTTTTAGTATGTGTATAAATACTACACTATGGGTTCATAAAATATTGGCCAATAAGTATTTGCATGAATATTGACATTTTGTTCCATTGTTAGTCAGGTAATTTGGCCACTGTATTCATGTTCATTGATATACTATATAGCCTGGCCAAAATTTTTATTTTAAGCTGTTTTGTAAGACTATTGGCCTTTTTTTGTAAGCAGTGATACATAAATTGTCTTTAAAGAAATTAGATCTTTTTAGTGTTTTTTTTAATAAGCTCTTGAACATTCTGCAAATTTAGGCAACATTCTTTGTTTCTATTTCCAGTATTTTAATTTAACTTGGAAAAGTTTTAATGGTGGCATATTTGTTATGTTTCCTTCTAAATGTTTTTAGATCATTTCAAAGGTGGTAAATCTGGATTAAGTCAATCTAAGACCTTTTTGGATCCTCAGGAATTGATGGAATTATTGAAATCCAGAGACTATGAAAGGTAAGATTTTTTTTTTTCAACTTCAATTACAAAAACCTTTAAAATTACATTTTTTGTATGAAATTATGCACTTACTTTTCTCTGTAGGGAAGTGAAAGGATCAAGGGAGAAAGTTATCAGTGATAAAGATTTAGAATTGTTGCTGGATCGGAGTGACCTAATTGGTAAGTTTTTTCATGTTGCAATGGATTTTCACTGGCAAAACCAGTTCCTTTAAGTGGGAAAGATGATTTGGGAGCAGTAGCTGCTATTTCTTCTGCTGCACTCCTGAATAATAATGAAATTTTAAATCTGAAAGGAAATGTAGAAATCCTCTAGCTCATCCCCCTCATTTGACATGACACTGAGGCCATTGAGATTTAAGTGAGTATCCAAAAGTCCTGTTTGGTTAGCAACTGACCTAGGATTTGTGATCTTCAGCATAGTATAACATAAAAATGTAAAAAAGTTACTTCTCACCTTCTTTGCAGTTGACTTTTGATCAGTTTACACTGAATAGTTAATCTTTTTCAACACTGTATGTTGTTTTTTATTATAATTGGGGTTCTGGTTTACTCTCTGATAAGCCTAAGCCTTGAAAGGAAATTCTGTGCATCTGCAGCAGGTTTTAACATAAACATTGAACAGAATACATTGTGCGCTCATAGTTTGGCAGGCTTTTGTACTGTCTTAGAGATGGGATCTAATTTCATCCCTTAATTATAAACAGATAATGAGCTAATATGTTGGATATAAATTTTCTACTTCTGACCTTATTTGCCACTCATCTATACACTTTTGCTTTATCACTTTCACTCTAACTGAGGAATAATTGGAAGTGAAAGCAAGATAATGTTCCCAAAGGGAATGATGCTGTGCTTTATCTTCCTCTGCTGATCATTTATTAGGTTAGCAGTAATGTTGCAGCCTCGACGTCAAGTGGCACTATAACATAATCCTGTCTTCTTATTCACACTGCTCGTTTTTTAAAGCACCTTCCTGATAAACACTAAGCACAATATATTCCTACTCTCAAAGAGATTAACCATGAAAATTGATGCAGTGATGATGAAGACTTTATATTAGAGGAAATTTCCTAAGTCACTTATGAACAAATGTGTATCTGCTTAATTGGGAGTAGAGATACTCAAGAAGGGAAATGGTAACTTGTCTAATCAAAATTAATCAAAATGCAAATATTTTGGAAAGTAAACTGCCTTTAGCTGTCTAATTGGAATTATTAAACAGGAATGATTGTTGTTTTTTTAATGCCCCTCCTATGTACTGAACTTAGGCTGGTCCTCAGATAATAGTCTATCACCTGTTTCATACGCAGAGCTTTGCCAGTTTAGTCTTCGCTGACTTCAAGAACATAGGGGTACTTCCATACCTTAATGAGGTATCATAGCGTTATATGCGTGTAATATGGTACATCAATTCTAAAGTCTAGTTCTAAGTTTAATTTATTTCAGTACTTGATTTTAATGATTGCCATAATTGAAAAAGATACCTCCAATGTCTATGTTATGCAGAGATTTTTGTTGAACTGTGCACAGAAAATTTCCATTTTTCCCTAGAGGATGGGGACAGTGGGTAGAAGAAGAATAATCTTTTGAAATCAGGTCGTATTCCAGGAGGAGAAAAGAGGATACAAAAAGGACAGTTGGCTCTGGGTGGGCTCTGGATTTTCATGGTGTTGGATGAATGGCTTTCATTTGTTTTGGGTTTGATAGGTTGAGGGTTAAGGGAGGATGGCAGGGGGTAGGAATCTTGGAAAAGCAGAGTTGTGAATCTAAAAGTTCTTTGCTTTGTGCTCCTTTAAGATCCAAGCCTGCTGGTGGTAGCATCCACTGTTTTTTACTTTTACTTTACCTCTTTCTATAAGCTGCTATACCTGGTTTTCTCAGATTCCTTGCTGCAATTCCTCGAAGCCCTTTTTGATCTCTTCTTCTGGGGTTGGAGAAAAGAAATGCCCCTGTGTTTCAGAGGAGGGAGAATAGGGGCTAAACTAGTGTTGTAGTAACTAAATGCCTTTGTTGCTTTTATCCACTCTGGGAAAGGAGAAAAGAATGATCATGTGAATCTAGGCAGTCCTTTGCTTTGCTTGTGAACACACGTGACTTCCTGCAATATTCCCAACTTGCAAATACCATGGAAATTGAAAGGCTGTTAAACCGATAAGCAGTTTTATTATAGAATACTAGCAGTTTTCAATAGAATACAAATCCATTTAAAAGCACGATAATAATTGTACTATGAATATCCTCTGATTTAGAAAATAACTTTTTAAAAAAGTACTAATTTTTATATTTCTTTTATAGATCAAATGAATGCCTCTGTGCCAGTTAAAGAGAAGGTGGGAATTTTCAAGGTTTTAGAAAATTCTGAAGATTCAGATGCTGATTGTATGTTCTGAATTGGGATGTAAAGAATGGCCTCAAAACAGGTCTTTATTCACTTAAAGTGATTTACCTGTTGGTTTGGAAATCCAGTTAATATATCCACTTTTTAGTTTTCAGTTATGTGTAACAGACTACATATGTAACAGGTGCAATCCCATGTTTAATGGGATTAAAGCTTTCTGAGCTTTAACAAGAACAAAAGAAAGAAACATGTTAGATTCAGATTTTCCTGTAACTTTTGAGTTCTAGTAGTGTTCTTGATAAAGGCCATTGTATACTTAAACACTGCCAGATTTATACAGTCTTCCTGTGGAAGTTTTTGCATGTCTTTCTGCATTCCCCCTTTGACCTCCCCCAGGAATACAGTTTACAAATAATTTTGCTTCAGTTATGGAGTTGGGGATAAGATGAGAAGGGGGAGATTGGGAATACGGTTTATTTTGTTTTGTAAGAAAAATTGTATAATTTTAGTGTTTATTGCTACAAGATGTTTTTGCCAAATAAATGTTCATTCTTGTAAAATGACTGAATCAAGTTCTTTTCTCAAAGGAGGTATGGGCCATGTGAATTGTGATTATGCATTCAAATTCTGTGGCTAGGGAAGAGAATACTGATATTGACTGTTTTGGAACATGCCTTGAATGTAGAATCAACTATTATTTTTGTAGTTAATTATGTTTTACTTCAAAACGTTTTTATTCACATTTTTTATGTTTGTTTTTATGTAGCCTTCATTTCTGAATTTCCCTTCCACTGGAAGTATCAAACACATATAGCCCACAACACTCCTGAGTACATCCTAAACTCGATTGAAATATAATTGGGAAATATTTAACAACAGAAGTAAAAATACAATAAAATAGTGTTATGTTTTAAAACTTAAGTCTATATGTGGCCTTCGATATTCATAATGACATGTATAATTTAGTGAATTTGAATGCGTAGTTCTACATTCTCTTCATGTGTCCTCCCTGCTCCTCACACCTCCCCCTCAATAATCCCCACCCCACACACCTACGCTGACTCTGCAAACAAGGGAGGGAAGTATGTTTTCTCATCTCTTCAGGAACAAATTTGACTTGGTCATCATAATTATGTAGCATTTGGTTCAGGGTGTGTTTTCACACAACATTTTCATTGTTGTCATTGTGAATAGTTTTCTTGGTTCTGCTTAATTTATTCTGCATTAATTGTCATAAATGTGTCTGGGTTTCTTTGAATTCTTCATAAAGAGGAGACTATTAATAAATTTTTGCAATAGATGACTTTTACTCAGAGAACAGGATATAATAGAAGGGATGAAGCATTGAAACAATAGTACACAATTAAAAATAAACAGGGTCAGTTAGGTAGTGCAGTGGATCGAGCCTTGGAGTCAGGAGGATCCAAGTTCAAATGTGGCCTCAAGCACTTGATACTTACTAGCTGTGTGATCTGGGCAAGTCACTAATTCACAAGTGAATGTTCATTAATGTTTATACACATTGAATTGGAAATTTTATATTTGTAGATTTTAAAATGCATAATCTTATTATATCTAATATTAAGAGCATAATGTACCTTTAGAATAATAATAATGATGGTAACTAACATTTATATAGTGCTAATTATGTGCCTGGCTCAGTGCCTATACCTATAAGAAAAAGAAAGATAGTGCCTACTGTCAAGGAGCTTACAATCAAATGAAGGAAAACATCTCATCAAAAGAAGCTTTTTTAAAAGAACTGGAATGGGGTAAGGTACCTGATGAGAAGGGGATGATGATGGAGTGGATTCCAAAGAGGGTAGCTTCCTGCTACAAGTTTTTATACATTTCTTATTTTCCCTATGGAAACATACTGTACTTGCTTTCATTTTGTGATTTCAACTAAATACTTATCAAATTTTTATTCAGGAAAATAGATTTTGAGTAATGGAAATTTCTTGCAATGATTTACAAATATCAGTCACAATGCAAAGAATTAAAGTAAATTTTAATCACAGTCTTTATACACAGTGGAGGAATAAATCACAGATTTTTTAGCATTCTTCCATAAGATAAGATTTGTACTTAATCTGTTCACTAGTTTTAGAAGAAAATCAAGGAGAAGGAAGGAGAACTTAGTAGAACTTAGAATATGTATTGTGCATTTCAACTCCTTTACTTTTTTTTGCTTGTAAGGAAAAATTGTAACAAATTTTTGAAATGGCTTATGAAGTATAAAGCTTATATTGTTATTTTGTTGTTAGATTTTCCAAAAGCTTTTTGGGATCTAGTCAATAATTAATAACATAATAGCAGTCCAAACTCTAGCAGTTACTGGGCAGACTTAACATTTTTCATCTATGCAAACATCTACATGAGAAAATATTAAAAAATTTAGACTTGGCTATCTTCATTTTTTCCCCATTTTATTGTATTAAGAAATGATATGCACTTTAATTTGTCAAAAAGCAGTGCTTGCATCTTGGCAGTTACATGGGGCTTCTAGTAAAATAACAACCAATTAGTAGTTCAACATAATGGTTCTTCACCAAGACAGTGCACAAAGATTTGGTTTCTAAGAGTAATCACTGCAAATGTGCTATGTAGCCACTCCGTACTTGTCTAGCAACTTAGTAAAATTTGAGTAATAGCCTTACTCCCCTCCACATACTCTGTAATCTATACATGTCCTCCAAGATTCTGCCCTGGACCTTCTATCTCTATTTCCCTTGGTTATTTAATCAGCTCACTGTGGATTGACATCTCTGTGCAGATGATTCCTAAATTCAAGTCCAGTGCTGATCTTTCTCCCCCAAATTCTTCCCCTCTCCCTAACTTCCCCGTTACTGTCAAGGAAACCATTTTACCAGTACCTCGATTTCCAACCTAGATGTCGTATTCTTCCACATTCACATTTAACCCTATGGCCAATCTGTTGCCAAGTGCTTTTGAGTCCCTCTCTACAATAGCTCTCATAGACCCTTTCTCTCCTTTGATATTGCTGGCCCTCTAGTATAATCACTCATCACCTCATGCCTGGTCTAATACAGTAGCTTTCTGGTTGGTATTGCTGCCTCAAGGGAAAGGTGGGAATAAGCATTTTTGATAGTGCCCACTATGTGCCAGGCACTGTGCTAAGTGCTTTACAAATAGTTCAGTTGATCCTCATAACATCCCTACAGGTAGGTTCTTTAATCCCTATTTTACAGTCGAGACTCAGGCAAATAGAGGTTAAGTGACTTGCCCAGAGCTACAGCTAATGTGTCTTGAGATTAGATTTGAATTCAGATCTTCCCTGACTCCAAGCCCATCCATTGTTGCCAATCCAGTCAGCTGTCAAAGTGATCTTTGCACAGCACAGGGCTCACCATATCACTTCCCCCTGCCACCCCAACTCCCTAACTCCAGTGGCTCCCTATCACCTCTAAGATCAAATATAAAATCCCCTTTGGCTTTCAAAGCAGTTCATAATCTGTTCCCACCCCCAATTCCAGTTTATCAATCTTAATACCCTGTCATATAATCTAATCCAGTGACACTGGCCTCTCTCATTCTTGAATAAGACACTATTAACTAACTTGGTATTTTCACTGGCTTATTCCCGTACCTAGAATTCTCTCCCTCCTTATCTCTACTTGGCTTCCCTAGCTTCCTTCAAGTCTGAATATCACCCTTCATAAGAAGCCTTTCCTGGTCCCCCTTAATACTAGTTTCTTTTCCCCTAGAATAACAATATTGAGGATGGGAGTTGGAAAATGTAATTCTAGCCTAGAACCCCATATCTGAGGAGAGCAGTGGCCAGTCTTATGACCCCAATCTCCTGCTTCCATCCTCGTAGGCATGGGGGTGGGCAGAGGAGACTAGAAATAACCTAGTCACATCTGATGAGCCACATTTAGACAAACCAAAGTGGACACACATAAACTAGGTAACAGTTCTCAGACCTTGAGATCACTCCTTCCTTCCTCAATGAGTTGCTCTGTCCCGTTGTCCTGATCTATATATTGCCAGTGGACCCAGATGACTCCAGAGGAGAAAGTCAGGCTGCTGACCTTGCCCAGCACTCCCTCACTTAAATCTGATTCACTTGCAAGTCATGGCATTCCCTCCCTGATGTCATGGTCCTCAAGAATGTAGGACAAACAACAATGGGTCAATGAAGTTTTTTAAGTTATAAAAGTGGCCTCAATCTTGGAACAAAATAAGGAAAACTTTAAGTAGGGTGGTAACTTACTTTGATACATGACATACACTGTCAAAGTCCTAGTATCATTGGTTTTGCTTAGGGTTTGTTAAAGGTATTGAGTGTAAGGCCAGGTGAGGCCATATTGGGAAATAACTTATGTAAGGAGCATAATGAATCAGTAAAACTTGAATAACAACTTTAATGGCTCCTGATACTTTAAAATACACTACTATAGAACAAGGCCAGGGTTCTCTTTATCTTTTTGGCAGGCCAGAGTCCACTGAAAGCTTACTCAGGATACTGAGGAATTATTAGCTGATTGATCTCAAGTTTGCAGTCCTTCCCAGCTTTCTTAGCAGTAAGGAAGTCTCAATGGATCTGTCTGTGGTCATTGCTCTTGGGTTATTGCTCTGTATCTCATATCTGCTCATTTTGTCATGGAAAAAGGGCTTTGGAAGAGGAAAGCTTCCACCTGGTCCTGTTCCTCTTTCCATTCTACAGCAAGTGCCTTCCTCTGCTATTACTGCTCACCATTGCACTGCAAAGTTCTAGGAGAAAATGCCATCGGTCCCACTTAAATTGCTCATTGCCCACTATAGGAAGAAAGAGGGTGTTTAATGTGCCTGATTATTTCTGCTGCCTGAGGAATGAGTAGGTCCTGCAAACAGGTGGGGACCTCCATCCTTTGTTGGATCAGAGTGGAGAATGTTTTCCTTGCACATTTCTTCACAGGAGCACTCCTGCAGCCTCTGTATGCTGCCCCAGTCCTTGTATATAATCTTAAGTGTGCCTGACTGAAAGCAAGCCTTGGCCTCAAGAGGAACCAGCAAGCTCTGAACTCAGACCTGTAGATCTCAAAGCCTTTGAAAATTAGCCTGTGCTAGTGGAAAAGGTATTGAACTTGGAAGTAGAAAAGCCTGGGTTCAAGTCCATTAGTAGCTTTGTGCCTTGGGCAAGTCATGATGACCTCTCCGGACCTCAGTTTCCTAGGTCTGTATGAGGACATTATCAGTAAATGTCCTATCTGCCTCACAGGGTTGTGAGAAAATATTAAATCAGGTTAACATATGGAAACAAAAATACGTTTTCATTTTGACCAAGTAGATTGCCAAACTGATATTTTTTTTTTAACAAATCCTTTCCAGATATACCCTGATCTTTGGGGCCTCAGTGTCCTCATCTAAAGTTATGGTTGATTTAGAAGAGAAGTTCTTAATCTTGGGACCATGAACTCCCAGTTGATCTATAGATTTATTTCAGAGGTTCTGTGAGCTAGGATGGGGAACATTACATCTTTATATTATTCTAATATAATTGCTTTCCTTTGTGATCCTATGTATTTCTAAATAGAGGTGTACATAGGCTTTTCCAGACTATTAAAAGAGTCCACGACCAAAAAAAAAAAAACAAAACAAAAAAAACAAAAACAAGGTTAAGAACCTCCAGTTTAAATGATCTCTAAAGTCACTTCTGGATCTATGTCCATGATCCAATGATACTGGTTTGTAGGATTTCTACTGGAATGAGGATCCTTTTCTGCTCCAGGATTTCACTGACAGCATTATCCTTATTTCCCAAGTCTGCTCTTCTCAAAGCTTTACATGAATAATAATAATAATGATAATCATAGCATTTATATAGTGATTTAATAGTTGGCAAATGTTTTACAAATATCTTATTCTCAGAAGAACCCTTAGAATTAAGTGTTATTATCCTCATTTTACAGATGAGGAAACTGAGGCAGACAGAGGTTAAGTGACTTGCCTGGGGTTGCATAGCTATTAAGTATCTGAAACTGGATTTTGAGTAAGGACTTTCTGATTCCAGCACCAGTGCTGTATCCACTATGGCACCTAGCTATGAAATATAAGCTCAGCCTGCCAGGAAGGTTGTGCCTCATTAGCCAGCCTCCTGGCTGCTAGCCCAAGGCACACAGTAAAAGTTTTTTGAGCTATCTATGACTTGTATTGGGTACAGGGGTTGCATCGTCCTCTCTGTAAGAAATGTCAGAAATGTTTTGAAGGAGCTGATAATGGTTTGAGAACTTCTCCAATAAGGACAATTGCAATCCAACGGGCAGCTAGGTGGTGCAGTGATAGAGTACAGGCCCTGGAGTCAGGAGGACCAAAGTTCAAAGCCAGTCGCAGGCACATAGCACTCACTAGCTATGTGACTCTGGGCAAGTCACTTAACCCCAAATGCCTCACAAAAAAAATCAAAAAAACAAAAAACAAAACAAAAAAACTCCACTAGTTATCCAAGCTGTTTATCACCCGATTCAGTGATGACTCACTCACTACTGCCCACATCTCTTTTCACAGCTCGCAAAAGAATATGACCCAGTGTTCACTCTGCAATTGGGTGTTGAGTGTGTTGTTGTGTTACATGGGTACAAGGCAGTGAAAGAGGCTCTGATTGATCATGGGGACAAGTTTGCTGACAGAGCACATATCCCACTTTTTGAATTCATTAACAGTGGATTTGGCAAGTTTCTGCTTGGTGTGGAAGAAGAGAAAGACAAGAATAGGGAAAATAGTATTCTGAGAAATTGGTGGAAATAGACCCACTTTCAAACCAAAGCCCCCAAAGCAGTGGCATGTTGGGGAAGATGTAATGAGTGGTATGGAAGCCATTTGTCTTTTCTCTCGGGCAGCAGCTTTATAGATTCATATTTTATGTTGTAACCAGTTAAAGTAGGAAGAAAGAGACTAAGGGAAAAATAAAAAGACAGACAAAGACAGAGATCCAGAGAGAGAGAGAGACAGAGACAGAGAAACGGAGATAGAAAGAAAAAGGAAAGAAAGCAAAGAAGGGAGAGAGAGACAAAGGAAGGAAGAAAAGCAGAAAGAGAGAAAGAAGAGGAAAGAAGGAACCAAAGAAAGAAAGAAAGAGAATGATTGTGGGGTGGATGAGTCCTGGAGGGAGAAGTGACATCTCCTTCCATCTTTCTAGCCTTTATAGTTTGCTGTAATCATTCATCCCTCAGCTGTGACTTTTACTTTCCAAAAGCTATTACTCTTGTTTATTTTCCATTTGGTTGGAATTTTCTCCTTGCTGTTTAGAGATCCAATGCTCAGCTGCCTAGCACCTACATTAGTGTCCTCCTCCTGGACAATGACCACAACTTGATGTCACCTGGGATTCCTAAGGACATGTCTTCTGGCAGTCTGACCAGGGTCTTCTCCATCTTCTCTATGAACATATCATGAGACATTGTCAGAGCATTTCTGAAATCTGAGTCTAGTCTGTCAAGGCATTGCCTAGATCTAGTAGTCTCATAATACTGTTAAAAAAAAAGAAATCAGATTAGGCTAGCAAGACCTAGTCTTGATGAACCCATGCTGACTCTTAGTGACCACCCTTTCTAAGTGTTCACTAATCAACCTCTCTTAAGAGTGCCAAGAAAGTGAGTAACTGAGACAAGAACCCACACTGTGCAGGACATTGAGACTTTTGTCTTGCCGTGTACCTCTTGTACACATACATACACACACACACACATATACACATGAATTGATAGATATACATTAATACTCTCTATATATGGACATATACATACATATTATACACACATAAGTTGAGGACACTAGCAGCTGTGGAGGTCAGCTAAGGACTGATTCTACAAGGAGGATTCTGAGAGACTGAGGCAAGGATGGGGTACCATACCAGGGAGGAGCGCCATGTATGAGGAACAGCAAAAAACCCTCTTCACCATAGTGTGCTTGGAGGGGAATAATGTGCAGTGAAGTTGAAAGAGTAGATTGGGGCCAGGTTGTGAAAGCCTTTAAAAGCCCAACAGAGGAGTTTATGTATTAGATCCTGAAAGTAATACAGAACCAGAGTTTGTTGGGTAGGAGAATGATATGTTCAGCTTATCACTTTAGGAAAATCACTTTGGTTGTTGTCTTTAGGAAAATCACTTTGGTTGGAAGAAGACCAAAGTGATATCACTATGTCAGGGTCAAGGTACAGTGTGTCTGACTGTGACTGATCAGTCCAGTCACTCTGGTAGCTAGGTGAGGGCTGAATTGGAGAGAGTAGACTGGAGACAGGCATGTTGCAATATTCTAGGCAAAATAGTGATGAAAGCATGGACTAGAGTGGTGGATACATGAGTGAAGAGAAGGAAATGGTTGTGAAAGCTGCTCTAGGGGTAGCTAGGTGGTACAGTGGATACAGCACTGGCCCTGGAGTCAGGAGGACCTGAGTTCAATTCTGGCCTCAGACACTTGACACTAGCTGTGTGACCCTAGACAAGTCACTTAACCTAATTGCCTCATTCCCCCCTCCAAAAAAAAAAAAAAAGAAGAAGCTGATGTAGAGATAGGAATGATTAGGCAACTGATTAGATGTGAGGGTAAGGGAATAGTTAAGAATCAAAGATCCCACTGAGGCTGCAAACCCGAGTGACTGGAAGGGTGGTGGTTCCCTCAACAGAAATAGGGAAGGACAGGAGAAGGGGCGGTTTGGGTGAGGAAGGCAGTGAATTCAAC
>NW_020948044.1:0-5541 GCF_900497805.2 Vombatus ursinus | reverse complement strand
CTTTCTTTCTTTCTTTCTTTCTTTCTTTCTTTCTTTCTTTCTTTCTTTCTTTCTTTCATTCCCTCTGTCCACATAGAGTATCACACTCTTACTTGCCAATGTTATGCCCAAAGGAAATGTAAATTTTTAATCTCTGAAACTGATTTTTTCTCCTTTTCTATCAAAGACCAGCCTTATCGCCAAATCACTGTAGCTCTCATTGATTGGACAATAATAGCTCCTAGGTGAAGCCCTACTTGGTCATTTGTTTGAGCCCTGATTGGTTCTGAACAAAAGTAAATGGTAATTTTTTTTTCTGATTTGCACAGAAACCCTGTGGGTCTTCCCCTCTCAGATCATTTTTTAAGGGCCTCAGTCAAAATGAGACCTGTTAAGAACCTTAGCTTGCAAAGGCCAAGGATCCTCACTGCATCCTTAGCCATCTCTAGTTATACTGATCTATATCTGGTCACTGGACTCAGATGGCTCTGAAGGTGAAAGTGAGGCTGGTGACTTTGCACAACCCTCCCTCCAATTCTCTTGCATGTCATCATATCACCTTCCTGATGGCACAGTCCTCTTCAAGAATGGAGGACAAAAAGCAGAAGTTACAGCAGCAGAAAAGACCCTCCAAAACAAGGTCCCACCCAGGAACCAGGTACAAAATCCTCTGCCCTATGTTCCAGATTGCTCCATACACCTCAGCTCAAACCCCCAGCCTACTTTCACTCTCTGAAAAGGATCAGGAGGATTAAAGCTTTCTTAGACTCTCATTGAAGTCATTGTATCAACTATTAGCAAAAAATAAAACAGCAATTTGGCCAGTTAGTGCCTTTGGTATTCACACTTCATTCCAGGTCAGCAGCCAATCAAAAGGCTTTCCTTTACCACTCAACAAGCAAACAATCATCATAGACTACCTGCACATGCTATGAAATGAATACTTGGTCCCCTCCATTGCATATCATTATGTAAATTTGAAAACTGCCTCCCAAAATCCGCATGGAGTTTCCCTGCCCAAGACTCAGTCCTCATTTAGTAGTTACTTTTAATGGAATTGCTTTTTCTAACTTGTCTCTTCTTGCAGGCTGTTATTAGTAATATATAAAGAGGTCAATAGTTTTATGAAATGGTTTATATATCCTACTTATTGTTTCAATAAATATTAGCTGAATCTCTAGGGTTCTCTAGATAGAGCATATCCAAAGGAAAGTCACTTAACCTTGTTTGCCTCAGTTTCCTCATCTGTAAAATAAGCTGGAGAAGGAAATGGAAAACTATTCCAGTATCTTTGCATAGAAAATGCCAAATGGGTTTAAGAAGAATCAGACATGGTTGAAAAATGATTGAAGAAAACACAAAACAGAATAGAATTTGTCAATAGATCTAAAGCTATTTCCTCTTTGCCTAGGCATATTATCCAAATTGCTTTTTTTGTTTCTTATTTTTATAGCTAATATTTTTAGCTACATTAAATAATACCTGTAGCAGCACACACCCTTTCTTTCCCCCTAATTTCTTGGAAATGTCTCTTGTGTTTCTTCAGTACAGATTATGCTAGTATTTGTGTTTTGACAGATAATGTTTACCATGTTAAAGAACTCTCCATTTGTTTCTATGCTTTACAATATTTCTAATATGAGTTTTGTACTTTAATAAAAAGTTATTGTGCTTCCACTGATATAATCATCTAATTTGTTTTGGTTTTGTTATTAATGTGATCTATTAAACTTATGGTTTTTAAAACAGTGAACCACTCTCATATTCCTGATAAAAATCCAAAGTGTTCCTATTAGGAAATTTCTTGAATAGGTTGTGTAACGTCTTTGTGAGTATGTTATTCAATATTTTTCCTTGATTATTCATTAGAGATAGTTGTTTATACTTTTCTTTCTCTGATTAATCTCTCTCTAGTTTGGGTTGTCAGGATCACATTTGTTTCATGAGGGAAATTTTGAAGCATGCCTTCCTTCTATATTTTCCCAACCAATTTGTATGGTATTAGAATGAGTTATTCTTTGAATGTTTTCTAGAATTCACTTGTTTTTCCTAAATGGTCAAAAACATGGGAAGACTTAGATGAACTGATGCAAAGTGAAGTCAGCAGAACCAGGAGAACAATCTACACAATAACAACAATATTGTAAAGATAGTCAACTGTGAAAGACTGAGTAACTCTGATCAAGGCTCATGAAATAAAATGCTATCCACTTCCAGAGAGAGAACTGATCAGCTCAAAAGAAGACTGAAGTACAGACAGCTCTCACTTCACATATATTCACATTACACAAATTACCCTTTATATACATAAGCATTCTGAAAGACATTTACATTCTAAAAAAAATACATACCTTAACTTTGCTGTAAAGTACTTTGTTCTCTCTCTGTCTCTCTCTGTCTCTCTCTCTCTCTGTCTCTCTCTCTCTCTCTCTCTCTCTCTCTCTCTCTCTCTCTCTTTCTCTCTCTCTCTCTCTCTCTCTCTCTCTCTCTCTCTCTCTCTCAGCTTCAAGTGCTCAAAAAACCCTATCAAGTGAAAGCAGAACAGAGGAACATAGAGACCACCATCACCACCTCTGGGTGAGAGCCTTCCCTTGACTTCTTGGGGAAAGAACAGACCTTTGCCCTGCTTTGCCTGTTTGCCCCATGTGTTCTTCCTCTTGGTTCAGGCCTCCACATGGCTGACCCCAGGACCTCCTGCTCTTGCTTTGCTGTCCCAAACCCCCAAGTCTCCTTGAACCATGTGCCAGTCCCCTCCTTTCACAGATGGGAGGCCCCTTTCCTATTTATCTCCTTCCCTTCCCCATGTCAGTGGACAAATTCACATTACTTAAAAATCTCTTAAAGTATACTTCTGTGGTCCACTTACTAAAGCAAGAACTATCTGTACATTTTTTCTCCTTTTTTTTTCAAAATATAGCTGCTGTGGAAATATGTTTTGCATGACTTTACATGTATAATGGTTATCTTATGTCTTAACTAATCAGTGGGGGGGTAGGCTTTAAGAAAGGAGAATATTTGGAAATTAACTTAAAAATAAAATTTTCAAAATAATAAATAAAACCATTTGGTCCTAGAGTTTTTTTTTCTTTATAGCCCATTCACTTTCCTGTCATGAGATAGTATTGTATAATTTATCTTGTTTTTAGTTCTGTTAATCCATTTTATTTTTTTAAATATTCATCTATTTCATTTAAATTGCAAATTCTTTATGGTACCTTTTAGCAGAATGTAATTTCCTTTCATATATATATATAATATATATGTATAGACATATATATTTTTGCTTTGCTTTATCTGAGATCAGGATTGCTACCCTTGCTGTTCACTTTAGCTGAAGCACAATATATTCTCCTTCAGCTTTTCTTCTGATTGAATAACAATTTAGAAATTCTAAAGTAAATATCAGTTTAGAAATTCTAAAAATTAATGAAGAGACTAATAAAATTGAAAGTAAGGAAACTATTGAACTAATACACAAAACTAAAGTCTGGTTTTATGAAAAAAACAAAAAAATAGATAAACCTTTGGTTAATTTGATTTACAAAAAAGAAAGAAGAAAATCAAACTACCAGTATCAAAAATGAAAAGTGAGAATTCACCACCAATGAAGAGGAAATTAAAGCTATTTGCCCAATTGTATGCCAGTAACTTTGATGATCTTAATGAAATGGATGAATATTTACAAAACTATAAATTGCCCAGACTAACAGAAGAGAAAATAAAATACTTAAAAATACTTTAAAAAACCCCATTTCAGAAACCCAAATTGAACAAGCCATTAATGAACTCCTTAAGAAAAAATCTTCAGAGTCAGATGGATTTACAAGTGAATTCTATCAAACATTTAAAGAAAAATTAACTGCAATACAACATGAACTATTTGGGGAAATAGATAATGAAGGAGTACTACCAAATTCTTTTTATATTACAAATACGACTTTGATAGCTAAACCGGGAAGAACCAAACCAGAGAAAGAAAGTTATAGACCAATTTCCCTAATGAATAGAGATGCAAAGATTTTAAATAAAACATTAGGAAAGAGAATACAGCAATTTATCACGAGGGTAATACATGTGACCAAGTAGGATGTATGCCAGGAACGCAGAGCTGGTTCAGTATAAGGAAAACTAAGAAGAAACAAAGTTATCACTCTTTGCAGATGGTATGATGATATACTTAGAGAATCCTAGAGACACTGGTTGTAAAAATTGTTTCCCAGCTTTCTGCTTCCCTTCTAATCTTGGTTGCATTGGCTTTGTTTGTGAAAAAAAATTTTTTTAATTTATTGTAATAAAAATTATTTATTTTCAATTTCATAATGTTCTGTATCTCTTATTTTGTCATAAATTCTTCCTTTTTCCATAGATCTGACGGGTAAATTATTTCTTTCTCTCCTAATTTGCTTATAGTATCACTCTTTATGTCTAAATTGTGCACCCATTTTGATTTTATCTTGGTAGATGGCATAAGATGTTGGTCAATGCCTGGTTTCTGCCATACTATTTTCCAGTTTTCCCAGCAGTTTTTGTCAAATAGTTCTTTTCTGAGAAGTTAGAGTTGTTGGGTTAATCAAAAATTAGATTACTATAATCATTGTCTACTGTGTCTTCTGTACCTATGCTATTCCACTAATCTACCACTCTATTTCTTAGCCAGTACCCAGTAGTTTTGATGATTGTTGCTTTGTAACACTATTTTAGATCTAGTATGGTTAGGCTGCCTTCTCTTGCATTTCTTTTCAATAATTCCATTGATATTCTGGACCTTTTGTTCTTCTGGATGAATTTTGTCATTTTTTATGCTCAAAAAAACATGTTTATATTTCAAAATAAATTAATTTCCCTACAGACTTTAAAAAGTAAAAAAAAAACTAGTGTTTTCACACTTTGCTCCTGGAGAGAGTCAATGCAACCCATGTCCTTAGCTGGCTGATTTCATGCTGGCAAGAGGAAGCATTTATCCCACAGGGCCATTCTGGGTGGCTTTTAAGAAGGTTCTAGGGCCAAACAGAACTGAGTTAAATAATCAAGTAATTTCATCATTAGAAGGAACCTGTGGCCCTCCAGGTCCTGGGGTCAGGCCTTTTGGCTGAGTCCTAGTTCCACAGAACACATCCTTTTTTTAAAAAACATTAATTTATTTTTAGCTTTCAACATTCACTTCCATAAGCTGCAGAGGTGAAAGAGAGGCTTATGACTTTGCACAGTACTCCTTCACTTAAATCCAATTCACTTGCATGTCATGGCTTCACCTTCCTGGTGGTATGGTCCTCTTTGACAAAGAAGGACAAACAGAAACCTCTTTGAGTAGAACATGAGCTACCCACTGGAGACCAAACCGGAACTGGCTAGTTGGGCAACAGAGCTTTCTTTCTTTCTTTCTTTCATTCTTCCTTCCTTCCTTCCTTCCTTCCTTCCTTCCTTCCTTCCTTCCTTCCTTCCTTCCTTCCTTCCTTCCTTCCTTCCTTCCTTCCTTTCTTCCTTTCTTTCTTCCTTTCTTTCTTCCTTTCTTTCTTTCTTTCTTTCTTTCTTTCTTTCTTTCTTTCTTTCTTTCTTTCTTTC
>NW_020948043.1:0-7847 GCF_900497805.2 Vombatus ursinus | reverse complement strand
AGTGCCGGGAAGGGAACAGGGTCTGGGGGGAGTGCCGGGAAGGGAACAGGGTCTGGGGGGGAGTGCCGGGAAGACAGGTCAGGTTATTTACAGAGCAGGATGTTGCACCCCACCCTTGAGGATTTCACCCAGGGTGTTGTAACAGCCGTTAGGGGAAGCGGAGCCAGAGGCCCCGGGGCGTGGTGCCCCTGGGTCCTAACGGAGGGTCTATCACATTCCCCCCTTTTCAAGGGCAAGTTATACAGAGGACTCATCAGAGTCCAGGGGTGCTAACTCTTCCAGATCCGGGGGTGTATAGGATTTGCGTAGGACAAACAGTTTCAGAGACTGTATACGCTGCTGGATGTAGCGGGAGAGACAATTTACGATGCAAGGGGCGACCAATAATCCTAGGAGGAGAAGAACCAAGGGGCCCATTATAGCAGAGAGTAGAGTGGTGAGCCAGGGGGACCAGTTATACAAGTCCTGGTACCAGGAGGAGCTGCGGGCTCGGGCTCGGTCCCTATCATCTAACCGCTGCCTTAATGCCTGCAGGGATTCCCGGATGACACCTGAACGATTGGTATAGAAACAACAGGTCTCTCCCAGGGCCATACACAACCCCCCTTGTTTCAGGAATAGCAGGTCAAGGGCGCGGCGGTTCTGAAGTACCACTTCCGCTAGGGAATCCAGGGAAGTCTCCAGGTGGGAGACTAATCCCTCCAGAGCTCGTAGGTCCTTATCCACCTGGGTACTGAGGGCCGCATAATCTGCCTTTCCCTGCACTAGGGCGGTTGCTCCCACGGCTGCAGACCCGGCCACCCCGAGCCCCACCAGCAAGGGCACTAGGATAGGGGCTGCCCTTCTGGAGCGGGGTAGGCCAAAGTGTTCAGTGGCCCCCTCCTCAGAATACACATACACTTGTGGAAACACCCTAACTATCACACAGATCTCAGTGGGGCTGAGGAAGTGGCGATCTTGTATACAGGTGGTGAGGCCCAGAGTGCAGGCGAACCAAGTCTCGGGTGGGGTGGTTATCAGGAAGCCGGGCCTATTGGACGAGGGTGTGACTAAGATAACAGAAGTGCAGGTTGAATTAAATGGGGAAGCTCTCAACGGGTAGTCAGGTCCAAGCAAGCACGTCCCTGTGCCCTGGACGTCATCCAACGTCAATTTAGGCCTATTTGGGTTACAACGGGCGGGGATTGCTGTGGAGGAGGGGTTCTGCATGGACAAGTTCCCCAGAAATGAACTGTTTAACTCCAAAGCAACCCCCACAAAGTATGGGGGAGCCGGGTTTAGACACAGCCAGCAGGCAGTAGTGACATTGGGGTCGGAGGAATTCAAGAATGCATGGACCGCGGTAAGGGTGTCAAGTATGGAGGCCCCAGGGGCACCGGGTGTTTTCAGAGTCGCCGACCCTGGTGTAGCAGAGGGCTCAGCAGACGGAATCAGATCTATCTTGGCCCGTGGGTTGAGGACAGGGTTGGGGCCTATGGGAAGGGGCTGAACGGGTAGGGCGACCTTTTGTATTGTAAAAAGGACACCGTTGTCCCATCCAGTCATATACAACCTCAACCCCCATGAATGCCCAAGATTCCATGAATCATCCGTGTACTGTTTGACCGTTAAGATCATGGGGTTGCATTTTCCAGGCCAGCAGGAATACGGGAGAGGTGACTGTCTTTCCAAAGTGATGAGCGGGTCTTTTCCACCCCCAGGAATCTAGTCTGCCACTGTCTCACACCCCCATTCTGCGCAGTGGAAACTGCCGTCTCCACGGCAAGAGGGGCTTCCGGTAGCAGGACAGGCATAGAACTGGATGCCCCTGATATTATATTCACCTTGTCCTGCTCCATGTTGGGTGGCTGGTATGGGAATAGTAGGGCAGTGCCCGCCCCCTCCCGTCACAGGGTCCTGCAGGTGCCTATCTCTATTCCATCCCGATCCTAAGAGGGCACAGAGGTCAAACCTGAAGGTAGGCGGGCCATAGCAAGTTAAGGTCTGTATGATGGTGCCATCATTGGTGCGGGATAGAATCCACCTATGTGGCGTGGGGCGGTAGGGGTTACAGACTGCGGGATATTCCTTATAAGCAAACAGGAGAAGCGAAAGAATCAAGTTTTGGAGAGCCGGAGCCTTAGATCCGACACCGCCTCTGCTTTCCATTTCGCGGGCTCAGGCGCCGGAGTCTTCTTGACGTGTGACCGATGTATCCAAGCCTTTCGACCTGCGACTTTCACGGCCGATGGGTTGCAGAGGATCACTTGGTAGGGTCCAGTCCACCGCGGTTCCAGAGCCGATCCGGCAGGCAGTTTGCGGGTGAGGACCCAGTCTCCAGGTGTCAAGGCCTCCGAGGTAGCGGCAGGATTTGAACTTCTCCCCGCAGCCTTCAGGACCGATCGTACCGCGTCTTGGACCTCCCGGAGTGCCTGAAAGGACTTAAGGAGAGTGGGGTTAGTAAAATCCGGGGCTGGGGTCGCCCCCGTTACCTTTGGTAGGACAGGTGGGGGCGCCCCATAAAGAATCTCGTATGGGGAGAGAGAGAGAGTGGAAGAGTTAGGAGTACACCTAGCCCGAAGGAGAGCGAAAGGGAGGAGGCTAACCCAGTTATCGCCAGTTTCCAGTTTGAGCTTTAGCAATGTGCTCCTTCAAAGTCCTATTCATCCTTTCTACTTGCCCTGAACTCTGAGGCCGGTACGCACAATGTAGCTTCCACTTCAGTCCCAGCATCTTGGATAAGTTCTGAATTGTTGCAGATACGAATGACGGCCCATTGTCGGACCCTATTGAAGCTGGCAAGCCAAATCTGGGAATAATTTCAAAGAACAGTTTTTTTGCAACTACCGTGGCGGTTTCGGCTTTTACTGGGAACGCTTCTGGCCACCCGGAGAACGTGTCTATGAATACAAGGAGGAATCGGTACCCCCCCTGTCCAGGTCCCATATCAGTGAAATCAACTTCCCAGTGATCCCCGGGGAAGGTCCCCCGTGGTCTATCAGCCGGCACCCTCGTCGCTGGCCGGGGGTTGATCTTTGCACATGTACTGCATCTCCTGGCCGCCTCTTCAGCTGCCTGTTTCATCCCTGGGCTGTAGAAATGCCTACTCACCAGGTCATAAAGCCTGGTTCCGCCTAGATGGGTGAGGTCATGGAGGGTCATCAACAGAGGGGGCAGGAGGGCTTTGGGCAGGATTAACAGACCGTTTGGGTGTCTTCTCCATCCCCCCTTTTCAGGCATGCCATCCGGATCGCCGGACTGGTAAGAAGGTCGTGCGGGCAACAAATTTTCCGTCTGGACAGCGAAGGTGGGGAGAGGCGTCCTTCTTGCGGCCGCACGGGCTGCTCTATCTGCGGCTGCATTTCCCTGCGACTGGGGGTCCGTCCCACGGGTGTGAGCTGGGACATGGATGACTGCCACCTCTTTGGGAAGCCAGACAGCATCCAGGAGATCCTGAATCTGCCTCTTATTCCTGATCTCCTTCCCTGCTGAAGTTAGCAGGCCACGCTGCTGGTACACGAATCCGTGAACATGGACAGTCGCGAATGCATACCTGCTGTCAGTGTAGATATTGACTCTCTTGCCCTTCGCGAGCCGGAGTGCCTGTGTCAAGGCAACCAGCTCTGCCCGCTGGGCAGAAGAACCAGGCGGCAGGGCTGCGTCCCAGAGGGTCTCGGTCGGGGTCACCACTGCGGCCCCGGCCCTCCGAATCCCATCCTCCACGAAGCTGCTGCCATCTGTGAAGAGGATCATGTCAGGGCTGGTCATAGGTACATCAGTAAGGCCGGGCCGGGAGGTGTGGATGGCGTCAAGGACGTCCAGGCAATCATGCAGCGGTGATGCCGGCGGGGAGTTGGGAAGCAGCGTAGCGGGGTTCAAGGTCACGGGCGCAGAGAAGGTTATGCGGGTTGGATCTAACAGGAGGGACTGGTAGTGAGTCAGACGAGAATTAGAGATCCACCGAGTGGGAGGGGTGTGCAGCAACTGCTCCAGGTGGTGAGATGCAGAAATCTCAAGGGGCTGGCCGAAGGTCAGCTTTGTTGCCTCCCTGACCAGGGTCGCGACAGCCGCGACAGTTCGAAGACATGTAGGCCACCCAGCAGCGACCGAGTCAAGCTGCTTGGAAAGATAGGCCACTGGGCGATTCCAGGGCCCCAAAGGCTGGGTTAGCACTCCCTTGGCCACTGCCTGAGATTCTGAGACATAGAGGCGGAACGGCTTAGTCAGGTCTGGCAGGGCAAGAGCGGGGGTGCTAGCTAACGCTCCGCGCAGTTTGTTAAAAGCCTCTTCCTGCCTTGGTCCCCACAGGAACTTGGCAGGCTCACCTGACAGTGCCTCATACAGTGGTTTAGCGATTTCCGCAAATCCTAAGATCCACAGTCGGCAGTACCCGGCCATTCCCAAAAATTCGCGGAGCCCGCGGCGGGTTGCTGGGGCCGGCATGCCCAAGATAGCCGACACACGTTCCCGCGAAAGCAGCCTTTGTCCGGACTGCAGGGTGAATCCTAGATAGATAACAGATTGTAAGCACAGCTGAGCTTTCTTACCCGAAACCCGATAGCCCGACTTGTCCAATAGCTGCAGGAGGTGCAGTGTAGCATCTCGGCAGGTCGTCTCGGATGAAGCGGCCAGCAGCAGGTCATCCACATACTGGAGGAGTGTGACCTCGGGGTGGGATACGCGAAACCTGGCTAGGTCCGAGGCCAGGGCTGAGCCAAAAAGAGTAGGAGAGTTCTTGTACCCTTGAGGCAATCGAGTCCAGGTTAGTTGGGAGGACGTTCCGGTTGAGGGGTCGGTCCATGTGAAAGCGAATATAGGCTGGCTGATAGGGGCCAGCGGGATGGAAAAGAAAGCGTCCTTCAAGTCCAAGACAGTGTACCATGTGCGGGTTGGAGTCAAAGAGGACAACAAGGTATACGGATTAGGCACAGTGGGATGGACTGTCTCCACCCTGGCATTTACCTCCCGCAAGTCCTGGACTGGGCGAAAATCTCCGGATCCGGGCTTACGGACCGGCAACAGGGGAGTGTTCCAAGGACTTTGACATGGTCGTAGTATGCCAGCCTGAAGAAGTCGGTCGATATGGGGTTTGATTCCCAGAAGAGCAGGTCGGGATACCTGATACTGTTGGACCCGCACAGGAGTAGCAGTAGACAGGAGTTGGACCACCACAGGGGCCTGGTGGGCAGCTAGCCCAAAAGGGTTTAACTCAGCCCACACTCCCGGCACTAAACTCCTGTACTGACTCAGCAGTGGGGACGGGGCATCAACCGACGGCTGCCTGGGAGAAAGGAGGCGGGACTCCTCGGAGAGGGGACAGGTCAAGACGAGCTGGGGCACGCTGACCCCCAGGGTGGGAGTAGGTCCCTTAAAAGAAATTACAGCTTGGAGTTTATGCAAGAGGTCTCGACCCAGGAGGGGGTAGGGACAGTCGGGCATGACCAGAAAAGAGTGAGACACCGAGCCTTCCCCTAGCCGGACCTCACGGGCGGTGGTGAAAGGCACTGCTTGGATACGGCCTGTAGCCCCCTGGACCTGTATTTTAGAGGAGGACAGGGGACCTAGTGGAGAGTTCAGAACTGATGCAGCTGCCCCTGAGTCTACGAGGAAAGAGATTGGCCGACCCCCAACAGTGAGTGTCACCCTTGGCTCCAGGGGGTCCAGAGTCATAGTAGACTTGGAGCCAGGGCACCCCTAATCATCCATGTCCAAGGTTAGGACCGGCTCTGGTTTAGTCTTTTGCTGCCGATTTGGGCATTCGGACTTCCAGTGGCCAGTAGCTTTGCAATATGCACATTGGTCCCGGCCTAAAGGGGGCCTGCCCGTATTTCTCCCTTGAGGCCGGGGACCAGGCCTTCCCCCTTTTCCGCTTTGCCTGTCCCCCGGGATTTGTGCCAGAGCTGCCACGACTGCCCGTGTCATGGAGCGTGCCTGTTTTTCTTGCAGCTCCTCCCGGGAGTCATAAACCCGCTTGGCTACTTCCATGAGTTCAGTAAGAGTCTTACCCTCGAATCCATCCAATTTTTGCAGTTTTCGCCGGATGTCAGGAGCCGAATTAGACACAAAGTCTATCACCACTGCTCTCCGGTTGTTAGGATCCTCAGGGTCAATGGGGGTGTAAGTGCGGTAGGCCTCATACAATCTTTCCAAATAAGCAGCTGGAGATTCATTTTTCCCTTGCTTGACCTCACTAACCTTAGACATATTGGTGGGCTTCCTCGCTGCAGCCCTTAACCCCCCTAACAGTAACTGGCGATACCTGTCTAAAGCCTCTCGCCCCCGATCAGAATTTGGGTCCCAGTCAGGGCGACTTTCGGGAAAAACATGATTCCGGCGGCCCGGATCAGTTGAGGGGCGGCCGTCGGGGTCCATAACCCTTTTCCTGGCTTCCAATATGATCTTATCGCGCTCCTCAGTGGTGAAAAGAACCCGCAGGAGCTGCTGACAGTCATCCCAAGTAGGCTGGTGTGTATAGAAGACTGTCTCCAAAAGGGAAATCAGACTTTGGGGCTTGTCTGAAAAGGACGGATTCTGTTGTTTCCAATTGTATAAATCACTGGTTGAAAAGGGGACATAGACCATGAAGGGTCTCCCCGACTCCCCAGGGGTCGTGGGGACCTGTCGCAGGGGAAAGGCAGATACAGTGGAGTCGGGGGAAAACCCGGACCCGGAGGAGCCGTAAGGCGTCCCTGTTCGAGTATGAGGAGGACTTGTCAGAGGCGGGGCCGAGGGGTGGCTCCGCCCCTGAACAGGATATGGTGGGGGTCGGGGCTCAGCCGGGTCCAGGGGGTCAGGATCGGAAGGGGGTAAGACCTTGGCTCCTACTTGCGTAGTCCCGGGAACTTTTTGACCGGATGTTGGCCCCGAGTGCACCCCAACTTTGGACAAAGCTTGAACCCGGAGTGGCTTTGATGGGGGTTTAAAATCTATCCATGCAGTTATATATGGGATCTGATCGGGATGGCCAGGGGTCCCATAAGCAATTTTCCTGACCCTCCCAGTAATGGTCACGTCAAATGTCCCTTCCGGGGGCCACCCAACCCCAAATGTAGGCCATTCTTGTTGGCAAAAAGTGGACAAATTTTCTTTGGTAACCTGAAACCCATATCCCTTGGCAATGCGCCGAAACTGTTTAAAATTCTGTAGGACAACTGAGAGAGGGGTCCCCGGTGCGGGGCTTGACGGCCCCTGGCCCATCACGGACGGGAAGAGGCGAATCAATTAGGACAATCACAGACGGATAAAACATATAAGACAGACATAAACAGTTAAGGCAACACTCCAGACATTAACATGTGGCGCCAGACTGCAGATAATCAGGACTCTCACACGGCGTCCCGTGGAGGTCAGTAAGGGCGTTACAGCTGCGTCCAGCCAGGCCACTTACTTCCGTTGAGTACTCACCGATCAGACTGAGACCAGAGCGCTCGGTGCCCAATTAAGAAATTTAGAGGGAGAATACAGGGCGGGCTGGTTCGCACGGGATAAGTCAGTGTTCGGGGCCGGGGCACATCTTCCCGGTGGCCACCCCTGAACACGTCCCCCCCGGCCTTCCAGCAACGCCGAAGCAGCTGGCCCAAAGGGCGATCTCGGTGGAACCTCCAAATGAACTGGACGCCCGAGAGAAATCAGAGCATCACACCCAATTGACTTTAATTGAGAGCGCGTTTATTTGAGCCGGCCGGCGACGGACCCCAGGCGTGCATCCTAGGGGCCGTCCCACCGAGGGTTTCATCTGAGATATTTATACTGTCCGGTTACAAAACAGGGTCTGGTGGGGTGCCGGGAAAGGAACAGGGTCTGGGGGAAGTGCCGGGAAGGGAACAGGGTCTGGGGGGAGTGCCGGGAAGGGAACAGGGTCTGGGGGG
>NW_020948042.1:0-1571 GCF_900497805.2 Vombatus ursinus | reverse complement strand
TGGTATATGCTTACTTTTATATGCTGGGTATCTTTGGTACTCCTTGGAGGAGCTAACAGTATCAAGTGAATGTGGATTCAAGATAAAAATTCACTGGGGGATTTAAGTAACATTCTTGGTCTTATGTCAACAACTTGTTTTTCATTAGCAAATATGGAAAATAGTAAAATAAGATGAAAACTATAAAAATTAATTTGCATAATCAAAAATAAATGCCATGGAAGGGGAAACATGACTTGCTAGTCACTGGTGTTATCTAAGCATTACAGAGAGTCTGTATTGTAAATACCAAATATCTTACATACTTTATTTTTCCACTCATTTAAATATATCATGATTTTAAAAATTATTTTATAATAAATTTCATCATAATCTATTAGCCAATCATGAATGTCATAAAAAGTAGATGACCAAAAAGTGACAATCATTCCATATCACTGTAAAATGATTTCCTTTTTATGTCAATTAGTTTACTTACCTTTGAACAGGATGTAGATATTTGTGCTGTAACATAATTATTCTATATTTTATTGTTTAGAGATGATCAACTAGCAAAACAGCATGCACATGCAATTTTTAGCAAAACTTATTAACTTTCAACATGATTATTAAAAAACTTAGGAAATTAAGAGAAAATATATGAAATATTAGTATTGTGGCATTAAATACAAAAGCTAAATGTTATCATTAATTTTCTTTTAAATAATCAGAAAGGTATTTAAAAATGTTTGTTTTTATGTTTTTGCCTAACTTGGGTAAGTAACCTTTGGCTTAAAAGAGTCAGAAAATCAAAATTACCAACATATTCTGAACATAATTACACATATGTTCTAAAAGTTTTGCCAGATTTTAATTTATTAATGCATAGTTATAATTTAGAAATTTTTTTACCTTCGTAATAGTTATCTTTAATACCGAATATTATATTAAAAATAATACCTACTTTGCAAATGACTGCTTTTTAATGGATATAAAGACAGATATAAGAAAAAATCCCTGACAAAATTTAACTTTTGTCAACAATAATATCGACATACATTTTTCTTCATCGTTAAAATGTAATAAGAAAAAAAATCAAAAGTAAATGTTAGAAGGCAAGTTTAGGAAGGTGTTTTGTTGTTTACTTTTTTTTAAAGAGTAAGCAATTCAAAGTACAGACTGTGAATCCAGCTATACAATGTTGAATCAGAAAAGAAACTGAATAAATGAAAATGGAATAATTTGATGCGGTCTAAGGATAGCTAAAAATTTCCAAAATCATTACAACAAAGATTTCTTAATACATTTTTGGCAAACAAATGCAAAGCAATAAAATGTTTTGGGAAGAGAACAATCATAGAATTTCAGTGTTGAAACAGATCTTAGCAATTGTATGTTTCATCCTCCTCATTTTAATGATGAATTAGAAGAGATCCAAACTGGGAAGAGCTAAACAAAAAGGCATAGCTTTTCTCTTTTTCTTTAGATTGCCAAAGAAAAACTTATTCTATCACTTAAGAGTTACAAAAATTATTTGGGTAGAGTTCTCAAAAGACTAGTAGTGAACTGATATTTTAAGAATCAAATATGTA
>NW_020948041.1:0-13951 GCF_900497805.2 Vombatus ursinus | reverse complement strand
TGTGTGTGTGTGTGTGTGTGTGTGTGTGTGTGTGTGTGTGTGTGTATTGAGTATAGAATTGGGTATAGAAATTGGGTATAGAAATCTATCTAATCCAATGGGAAAGCAGGGAGAGAAGGGGATAAGAGAAAGGGGAAGTGATAAAAGAGATGGCAGATAAAGGGAAGTGTTGGGCAGAAGCAAAACAGACTTTAGAGGAGAGAGAGGATTAAAAGAAGAGAAAGAAGGATAAACAGAAGAAAATGGGATGAAGAAAATGTCCAGTTTGTAATCATGAACTCCTCCATAAAAATGGAAGCAAGCAGACAGCAAAATGGATTAGAAAACCAGAAGCCAATACTATGTTGTCTACAAGAAATGCACTTGAAACAGAGAGACACACACAGTTAAAACAACAGGCCAGATCAGAATCCATTGTGCTTCATCTGAAGTAAGAAAGGCAGAGGGTAGCAATCATGATCTCAGTCAAAAGCAAAAATAGACCAAATTAAAAGAGATAAGCAGGGAAATACATCTTGCTAAAAGGTACCATGGACAATAAAGTAATGTCAATATTAAATAAATATGCACGAAATGGCATAGCATTCAAATTCTTAAAGAAAAAGTTAAATGAATTACAGGAGGAAATAGACAGTTAAAGTATACTAGTGGGGGACCTCAACATTTCCCTCTCAGAGCTAGATAAATCTAAAAAATAAATAAGAAAGAAGTTAAGAAGATGAATAAAATTTTAGAAAAGATAGATTTGATAGACCTTTGGAGAAAATCGAATGCAAATAGAAAGGAATATGACTTTTTCTAAGCTGTATGTGGCATCTTCACAAAAACCAATCATGTTTTAGGGCATAAAAACCTCACAATCAAATGCAAAAAGCAAGAATAATAAATCCACCCTTTTCAGATTATAATGCAATAAAAATTACATTCAATAAAGGGCCACGGAAGCATAAATCAAAAATTAATCAGAAACTAAATAATCTAGTTGTAAAGAATGTCAAAGATCAAATCATAGAAACAATCAATAATTTCATTAAAAAGAATGACAATTAAATGATATTAAATGACATTAAAGACAATGAGACAACATAACACAATTTGTGGAATACAGCCAAAGCAGTATATTAGGGAAATTTTTTATCTTTAAACACGTACATCAATAAAAGAAAGAGCAGCTCAATGAATTGAGCATGCAACTAAAAAAAAAAAAAACCCAAGAAAAAGAACAAATTAAATGTCCTCAATTAAACACCAAAAAGGAAATCCTAAAAATCAAAGTATACAGTAATAAAATTGAAACTAAAAAATTATGAAAAAAATCAACTACTGGCCAATTTGGTTTAAAAAAAGAAAAAGAAAGAAGAAAGCAAGATAATCAGTATCAAAAAAGGTTGCATGCACCATTAATGAAGATGAAATTAAAGCAATTATTAGGAGTTATTTTGCCCAATTATATGCAAGTAAAACTGACAATCTAAGTGAAATGGATGAATGTGTACAAAAATATAAAGTGCCCAGATTAAAAGAATAAATAGAACATTTAATCCTATCTTAAACAAAGATAAATAAATGTGCTCACTTAGAAAAATATGCCAAGGACCAGATGGATTTAAAACTGAATCCTACCAAAAATTTAAGGAAAAATTAATCCCAATTCCATGTAAACTATTTGAAAAAATAAGTAAAGGAGTTCCGACAAATTCCTTTTATGGCACAAATATAGTTTTCATACTAAAATCATGAAAAGCAAAAACAGAGAAAGAAAACTATTGACTAATATCCTTATCAAATATAGATGCAAAAACTTTAAATAAAATGCTAGCAAAAAGATTAGAGCACTATATCACAGAATCATACACATACCAAGTGGGAAGAGTTTGTGTCCAAACAGGAGATGGAGAAGATCATGAGAAATAAAATGTATTATTTTGATAACACTAAATTAAAAAGATTTTACACAAACAAAGCTAATGTACTCAAAATTAGGAGGAAAGCTGAAAACTGGGGGTGGGTGGAAATTTACAGCAAGTTTCTCAGATAAAGGCCTCATTTCTGAAATATATAGGGAATTTAGCCAAATTTATAAAATTATCAGCCATGTTCCAATTTGTAAAAGTCAAAAGATATGAAAGAGACAATTTTCAGAAGAAGAAATCAAAACTAGCAATAATCATAGGAAAAATTCTCTAAATCATTATTGATTAGGGAAATATAAACTAAAACAACTCTGAGGTACCACCTCACGCCTATCAAATTGGCTAACATGATAGAAAAGGAAAATGAGAAATGCTGAAAGGGATGTGGAAAAATTGGGATACTAATGCACTATTGGTGGAACTGTGAACTAATGTAACTATTCTGAAGAACAATTTGGAACTATGCCCAAAGGGCTATAAAGTTTTTCATAGCCTTTGATCCAGGTCTGTATCCCAAAGAGATCAAAGAAAAAGGAAAAGGATCTATTTGTATAAAATATTTATAGCAACTCTTTTAGGGATGGCAAAGAATTGGAAATCAAGGGAATGCCCGTCAGTTGGGGAGTGGCTGAACGAGCTGTGATATATGATTATGATTGAATACTGTAGTATTCAAAAGTAATCAAAAGAAATGACAAAGGGGATGGTTTCAGAAAAACCTGGGAAGACTTATATGAACTGATGCAAAGTGAAGTAAGCAAAACCAGAAGAACATTGTACATAGTAACAGCATATCACACGGACGGTCAATTATGAAAGACTTAACTATTCTGATAAGACAATGATCTAAGACCAAAGGACCCAGGATAAAAAAAAATACTATCTAACTGCAGAGAAGAACTGATGAACTCTGAGTACAGATTGAAGCATACTTTTTAAACTTTCTTTATGTTTCTTGCTTTTTGGGGGGATTTGTTTTTTTTTAACAACATATGCAACATGGAAATATATTTTCCATGACTTCACATGTACAATTTATATCATATTGTTAGCCTTCTCAAGGGGTGGAAGGAAGGGAGGGAGGCAGAAAATTTGGAACCCCAAATTATAAATTATTAATTTAAATTTTTTAAAAATGTAATTGGGAAATATTTAGTAAAATAAATAAAAATATATTTAAAGAAGAAAATTCAAAGATTTGAAAAATTACACCATCACTGCCCTTAGAAATCTTGCATGGCTCAAAAATTCTGTTTTACTATTGTTCAGTTGAATGTAACTTTAGAGTCTACATATTTTTCAGTAACACCAAGCATGTGAGGAAAAGTGTAAGACATGGAGAGAATAACACTACCAAATATTTAACTGAGTGCACTGATTAGAAAGCTATCTTGCATCTCCAGTTGCCACATCCCCAGGGTGAGTCAAGGCTGGAAAGGACTCCATAGAGGATTGCCAAGAGGTCATGAAAGTTACAGCCTTTCATCTGCTGTAGGACAGAGGCCGAAACCCTTGAGTTCACTCCAGTGTAGTCCCATATCTTCTAGAGTGTTCCGTGCTGTTGTAAAGTCCCAAATAAAATGCCAATTCATTTCTTCTGGTAGTTGTGGGGTAGGGTGGGTAGGGATTCTACCAGCTGTCTCTTAGCCTTTCCTAATTGTTCTCATCCACTACAACTCTCCGAGTCTTTTCCTAGCTTTAAGTTGTCGTGGTTATCATCATGGTCATCGTCATTGGTCTTCTTCCTTCTTCTGCTTTTTCCTCCTCCTCCTCTTCTTCCTCCTCTTCCTTTCTTCTTCATCTTCTTCTTCATCTTCATCTTTGTCTTCTTCTTCCTCTCCTTTTTTTTCTTCTTCTTCCAGACCACTTCCGTCCCTCCTCCAAATTCTAATTAAGTCTCACCTAGTCCACCTTTTTCAAGTTAGTCTCATCATTACAATCCCTTTAGTGAATCTCTCATTTGGTAATACCTATATAGCTATAATCACAATGCTTTGCACATTGTGAATGCCTAATATATGTCTCTTTAATTGAATTAAATCCTGTATACATTTTAATGTGGCCATTATTTGTGTTTATGTTTGCTTTTCTGTGCTTTTTAGAATGGAAACTCCTTGAAGGCAAACTTTATTCTTTAGTAATAGTACACAGTGGATGCCTGGACAATGCTGTTGACAAATAACCAATTGGCTTCAAGAGTAAGACTTCTACCAATTTTATTTTGTTACTGAAGTGATTACCTCCATTTATTATGCACAAACAGAACCTTAAAAATAAGTTTTCAGTTCAGGACTTCAGCCCTACATGAGCTTAAGCTTTAAAGTTGTATCACTTAGATTTAAAATGACTTTGTCAGGAAAAATACTTGTCATTTCATAGCATATTTCTGTCAAGTAAGTTTGATTCTTCAATTTTTAGTTCTCTGGGGAGATTTAAAGACATAAAAGGATTGAGCTCTGCCCTCAGAAAGGCACATTTGACTCCTATTATATGAGCATTGTGTGCTCGTAAGAGAGTTTAATTTAACTTCACCTTTGATGGTTATCATGACCTTGGAAGAAAAATCTGAAGACTTCATTAGCTATTCCTTATAAAATAACTAACACTGCAGAATGAGAATTTGTGACTCCATTTAAGACATAGTATAGTTAAAGTCTTAAGATTAAACCATTTGAATTTGACATTGAAAGTTTGCTTATGATTGTGACTTTATACTAACTATTTCTAGTAACTGATCATAATGCTAGATTGAAAGTGCAAGGATGTAAATCAGATAAAGGTTCCAGGGAGTAATTTCAGAAAAGAGAAGAGTAGAATCCACAATCCAATAAGGTTGAGCTGCTAGCAAAATTGTAATACTTATTACTAAAGGGATGGTTGATGAACATCTAGAAAGAGAAACAACAGTCACATAAAGCATAATGACTTCGTCATAAAAACTTATGCCACACTTATCTCCTTTCATTTTTGATCAAGCTACTAGACTGTTTCCCTACCCTTGAGGGTAGGGAAAATATCTTTTTTACCTTGGGTCTTCCCTATAACACTTAGCAATGCTTTTCACGAAAATAAAATTTAGAAAAAAATTATTCATTGATTTAAATTCTTAATTGTTCACCTGATACAAAGCTTTCTTTCAGTATTTTTCTTTTCTTTTTCTTTCATTTTTGTTTTATTATAATTTTATTTTTGTATAGCATTCACTTCTGAATATATCCCTCCATTTCTCCTACTCAGTAAGGCTTCCCTTGAAAAAACACAGAAAAAGAAATTTTTTTTTTAGCAAAACCACCTAACAGCATATGTAACATTTTGTATCCACTATCATTCCCCTCTTCAATGAAAGAAGGGAGGTACATTGTTCCAATTCTTCTTTAAGGCTAGATTCAGTCATAACTTCATAGCTTTCAGTTTCATTTTATTGTACTTTCCCATTATGTTGTTATAGTTGATGTGCATATTGGTTTCTTGGTTCCACATACTTTATTTTGCATTAGTTCATACAGTGTGGCCTCCCAATTTTTCATATTCATTATTTCTTATGGAGCAGTAACATACCATTATAATAATCTGCCATAATTTGTTTAATCATTCCCTAATTCATGAGCATCTACTTTGTTTCCTGTTTTTTGCTACCACAAAAGGGTTACTATGAGTATTTTGGTGTAAGATGGAATCTATCTTTTTGTCTTTGATCTCTTTGCCTCTTAATAGGATTGCTGCATCCAAAGGTATGAACATTTTATTCCTTTTTTGAGCATAATTCCATATTACTTTCCAAAATGGTTGGACCAAATCACAGCTCCACCAAGAGTATAGTAGTAGGTGTATCTTTATGGAGCCCCAACATCTACTATTTGTATCTTTTGCTTTATTTGCCAATTTGCAAAGTATGCAGGGAAGCTTAGGATTTTTTTTTTAAATTCAATGGTAGCTTCAAAAATTCAATTTGAAATATTCAATGGTAGCTTCATAAATGGTACTTGGCAGTGGTTTATATGTGACATTTAGTATAAAAGGATGTCAGATTGATGGAAGGGTTTAAATTTCTTAGTTGTGCTAGATTATGTGGATTACTTAGAAAATAATATTTAAAAACATTATATAAAGAACCACGCATCTTTGCCACCAAATTTTGTTTGATGTCTAAGGTGTTCTTGGCTTGGTCTTGATTAGTTTGGATAATTTTTTTCAAGGCTAGATAATTTTATGTCTGTAATCAAATTATTTAAATATAACTAAATGCATAGAATTTTAATTAATTATTATTTTTCAATAAACAAAAGTTATTTTTTCTCTCTCCACTATCATTGGAAAGGAAAAAAAAATGATTAAAGCCTTAAAATAAACATGCATTGTCAAACAAAACATATTGCTCCATTGTCCATGTCCAATAAAACATGTCTCATTCTGCATACCAAATCCATCACTTCTTGCAAAGCCTATTCCTCTGCAGTGACCCTAGGAAGTACACGTATTTTCTCTATTTTACAGATGAGGAAACTAAGAGTTTGAGAGGTTAAGTTATTTGCCCATAATGATACTTTTATATGATGTCATTTAAAAATAATTTTGTAGATATCTTAATTTTTTTGTATCATCATTTTTATGGTGATATAAAGACCCGTCCCTTTTCTCCCTCAAGATTGAAGCTGATCTTGAGTTAGTTTCCTTTCTTCCCAAACTGGAAAGAACTACAAATCCTAGAGTTTTTGTGGTCAGCTAACCCCTTGCAAGAGGTTATTATACTAGAATTTCCAGAAATACATCAAATAATGGGGAGAGCAGGCATCCTTACTTTATTCCTATATATCTTGGGAAATAGAGGAGTATTTCTTCTAGTGTATCCCCATCGCATATTGTGCTTGCTTTTGTTTTTTGATAGATACTTTTTGTAATACTAAAAATGGTAGCTCTATGCCTATACTTTGTTTCTGGAATAAATGCATATTGAACTTTGTCCAAGACTTTTTCTGCATCTATTAAGATGATCATTTGGTTTGAATGTTTTTGTTTTAAATATGATTGATTATGTTCATTGTTTTTCTAATGTTGAATCATCCTTGCACCCTTAATAGCTATCCAACCTGGTCATAATGAATGATGTCTTGGATGAATTGCTATAGTCTGACAAGATTTTATCTGCATTTTTTGAATCTATATTCATTAATGACGGTCTATAGTTCTGCTAAGCTTTCTTCTTCCCTGGTTTAGATATTAGGACTATACTTGCCTCACAAAAGGAGTATTGTAGAATGTGTTTTTTTCTTTCAGTTTTGGAGAATAAATAGTATAGTATCAATAATAATTATCTTTAAAAGTTAGTTAGGATTCTTAATCCCTAAGGACTAAAGATTCCCTCTCTCTCTCTCTCCCTTTGGTACATCCTTTACATATACTTCTATTTCTTTTTCTGAGATTGGATTAATATCTCTATCTGGTCTTCTGCTAGTTTGGATATTTTATATTTTTGGAAAATATTCCTGCATTCCTTTTTTTGTTCTCAGTTTTGTTGGTATAGGAGGTTATAATAATTATTTTTATTTCTTGTAGTTTTCTTGTGATTTTACCTTATTTCACATTTTGTTGATTTGATTTTCTGCCCTCTTTTTAATGAGGTCAGGAAAAGGTTTATTAACTTTATCAGTCTTTTCAAAGAACCAACTTTTAGTTTTATCATTTTTATACTATATTTTTGTCTCTAGTTTTGTCCTCTGCTTTTTAATATCTCTTTTTTTTGTTCACTCTAGGTTTGTTTATTTGTTGCCTTTCTATTTTTAAGGGCTTTTTCAGCCCATCAATCCTCTCATTTTCTGTTTTGTTAATTAGTAAGTGTATTATGGGGAATTCAAACTCAGGCCTCTTGATTCTGAGTCCCAAGCCCAGAGGAAGGCCTTCTTTATGTCATTCAGAGATAAATATTCAGCCTTATACCTTTGGATTATGTTCAGGAAGACAAGACTTACTATATTTCCCCTGTTATTACTAGGCATGTTTGATCTCATATAAGTCACATGACACATGGAATGGAAATAGCAGCTTATGAAATAATGATTCCAGGACAGCTAGGTGGCATGATGGATACAGCACTGGCCCTGGAGTCAGGAGGACCTGAATTCAAATCTGGCATCAGACACTTGACATTTACTAGTTTTGTGACCCTGGGTAAGTCGCTTAACCCCAATGCCTACAAAAAAAAAAAAAAGAAAGAAAAAAATGACTCCATCTTATTTCTTAATGTTACCATTTGACAACATATAAGCTAAAGGATGCCATTACCACTTACATAGGTGGAAAGTTTAACTCTGAGCTACACATTTTGAGGATCATAGATTTTGGAGTTGGAAGAGTCCTTAGCGGTCAGCTCGGCCAATCCTTCTATTTTAGATATATGGAAACTGAGACTTGGTGACTTGCCCAGTCTCATACTTTGGTTCACATAAGAGTCAGACTTTGGATCCAGATAAGAAACTGTGACTCCGAAATTAGTGATCTTTCCACTCTACTACACTGCCTCTCAGCAGGACAATTTTTTTTTTGAAGAGAAACTGATTTAATATTTCTAGGCCAATGGAGTGTGTTCACCTGTTAAGATAATGTTGTTCATTCATTTCAGTCATGTCTGACTTTTTGTGACTCCATTCAGAGTTTTCTTGGCAAAGTTACCTGAGTGGTTTGTCATTTCCTTCTCCAGCTCATTTTATAGGTTAGGAAACTAAGGCAAACAGAGTTAAGTAACTTACCCAGGGTCACTCAGCTAGTAAGTGTCTGAGGCCAGATTTGAACTCAGGAAGATGACTCATCCTTCCTAACTCCAGGCCCAGCATTCTATCACCTAACTGCCTGTTAAGACAGGGACACAAGGTCAAATTATCATCCCCTAGGAAATATTTGTATTTGACTCAAGTTGCTGTCAGCCATGAGTTGATAGAGTACTTTCATATGCTAGACAGTGTCTTAGAGGAACCTTAGAAATGATCAAATCTAATTTCCCCATTTTGTAGATGAGGAAACTGAGATCCAGAGGGGTTAAATGACTTGCTCAAAAACAATAGACTGAGAGCTAGATGTCTGATTCGCACATTTTACAGGTAGAGCTGGGATCTGAACTCAGGTGTTTTGACTCCAATTCTGTCCCTGTCTCTGCTATGCTACATTGCCTCCCACTTCCTCTTCTGTCATTAGTACTCTTCTAGCAACATTTGTTGGGGGGAGGGCAGTGGATTTTCCCATTTTCACAAGTGCTACTTATTAGCAAAGTAATTTTTTTCTGTGTTATCATGATTGATTTTCCTTTGTGAAGAATCATTTTTACCATACCAGAGATAGCTAGCTGATGTATGCAGTTTCCCTTTTATGCCATTAGTATTATGCCAGTGAAGGAATTGAAACCTTTTCATTATCAGTGGATAAAAGCTAAATTATTTTCTTTATTTGAGAATTCTATGCCAGAGAATTTTTTTTAAAAATCAGACCAAAGAATAATTTTATTTGCATGTTGTCTAAAAAGCTATTGTCAAGTTCAAATTCAAGGTGATGAAAAGACTGAAATCATTCAAGGAGATAAATAATAGGACTATATTTACATGTAGAGCATGGAGATTGTTAATGTTGATTCATTTTTGAAAAAATGTTTTGAGTAAACTTTATGTCAGCAAACAAATTGGTAAACCATTCATATGACAGGTTTTTACTCACTTTGACATTTATGACCAGCATTGTTTTCACTAAAAGCATTAGCATTTTGAAGATAAGAAATTATTAATTTCTATCAAATTTGCTTGCAAGACTTCAGCCCATACGTTACCATTCTCCCTTCTTTGCAGAAATTGTGTGACTGATTCTCAGTACCAGTGTCGAAACGATTTCACTGATCTCTCTCAGATGCATATTCTAGAAGATCATTAGTAATATGGATAGATAATCACAGGATTTAGAGCTAAAAGTAACCTTTGAGATTGAGTCTAACCTTCTCATTTGAAAGAAAGGGAAACAGATGCCTAGAAAAGTAAAATCCCTTACCCAGGTCACACAGGTGACCCAGGTCCTCAGATTTCATTTTTATTGATTTTTCCACATCATGGTGGCCACAGAAGTGGATGGAACCTTAAGAAATCAGTTAGTTCTTTCCCTAAAATTTAAATTTGCAGAACATGTGAATGATATAATGGTAGAGAGGGGTGAAAAGTATTTATTTAGGAATCTGGGACCTAGATTCTAGTTCCCCCTTTACCCCCTAATGAAATCTGATCTTAGGTAAGTCTCAACTTTTTTTGGATCTCATTTGCTTCATTTATAAAATGAAAGGAGCTATGCTACTATCATCTAATTGACTCTTCTTATATCTCTGAGATCTGAGAATCTTAAATAATTTAATGCCCATACAATATACCATAGGGATGGGGCCTGGACCTATAATTTCACTTTTATTTCACAGTCTGGCAGCTTCAGAATCTTAGACAGTTGCTGAGTTAAGTGACTTGCCTATGATCACAGAGCAAAGATGCATCCAAAGCAGTACTGGAACTCAGTTCTTTCTGACTCCCAGGCAACTGCTTTACCCATTACACCAAACTGTAGTGGATGTGTATACACACATATATGCATATATGATAGACATCTATACATGTGTATACATATTTATCTGAAAAATTCCAGAAAAAGTAAAGATCATGGATGATATTGCTTCCACTAGCAAAAAAAATTGAGTTAACCCAGTAGATAATAAAGATGTTGGTAGGTATTGAGAAACGGGACCATGAGGAGAATTATCATGTAAGATAAAAATAACCAGACAAGAGAGCTCAAGGTGATGCTTTAGATTTGTTTTAAGAGACTTAGGAAAAAAGTCACTAGATGAACATCCTGAAGTGCAGAAGAATAAAAAAATAATAATCTGTGGTCACTGAAATTTAGCCCTAGAGCAGATGATGAATCAAATTATTTTTATTTCAACTGCACATTTCAATTAAAGTTTTGATTTATTAAAGAGTCAAAGTTTTTAGGGACATGTTGAACTGGATATCCCATAGACATCTTAAATGCAACATGTCCAAAACTGAACTTGTTATCCACTCCCCATCCCTAACTTTTTCTTTTTTCTAACTTCCCTATTACTGTGGAGAATACCAATATTTTCCCAGTTAAATGGGCTTGCTACTTAGTATTTCATTTTTAGCTTCTCCCTCTCTCTTCCCTCCCCTCCACATTCAATCATTAGCTATGTTTCATCATTTCTACCTTCTCATCATCTCTTCAATATGTCCACTTCTCTCTTCTCACATTGCCAATACCCTGGGACAGGCCCTCATCTCTTGGGCTATTGCAATAGCTGGCTGGTTAGTCTCTGCCTCAAGTCTCTACCCACCCGAATTCATTCTCCCCTCAGCTGTGGAATTGATCTTCCTAAAGGACAGGCCTGACCATGTCACTCCCCTCCTGCTTCCTCTATTCTATAAGCTCCACTGGCTCCCCATCACCTCTAGGATAAAATATAAAATCATCTGTTTGATTTTTAAAGTCACTTCATTACCTGGTTTCTTTCTACCTTTCCCATCATTCTTACATCCTACTCTTTCCCATGTACTCTGCTATCTAGTAATGCTGGCCTCTTTGCTGTTCCTTGACTATGACACTCTGTTTCCTGACTAGAGTGTTTCATTGGCTGTCCGTCATGTCTGGAATACTGTCCCTTCTCATCTTTGCCTCCTGGATTCTCTGGCATCCCTGACTTCCTTCTAGTCTCAGCTAAAGTCCATGCTTCTACAAGAAAACTTTTCCTGGTCTCCTTAATCTTAAGGATTATGCTCTGAGATTACCTCCATTTTATCCTGTATAAATCTTGTTTGTATATAATTATTTGTATGTTGTTTCCATATTAAACTGTGAGCTCCTTGAAAACAGGGATTGTCTTCTGCCTTTCTTTTTATCCCCAATGCTTAGTACAGTTCCTGGCACATAGTAGGTGATTAATAAAGGCTAGTTGACTGACTGACTGATTGTAAATCCTTTTCATTTTTCCTTTCCTCCTCCATAGATTGCTATTTTTGCTTATGGCTCTTTATTTTTCATTTTGCTTTTGTTCTGCATCCTTAGTTTCCATTTTCTATAATGATCTATTCTATTGTTTAGGCTTTGACATGTAGGCCTTTAGTCATAGTTACTCCTATTATAGAAAGAGAAACTTTGACAGAGGTGCATTTTCTTAAATATATGCAATACTTCTGTTTCTCAAGGTTAACTGTGCTGGCCTCATATGTTGTTGTTCAGTCATCTCAGTTGTCTCCAATTCTTTGTAACACCATTTGGGGGTTTTCTTGGCAAAGATACTGGAGTAGTTTGCCGTTTCCTCCACCAGCTCAATACAGATAAGGAAACTGAGGCAAGCAGGGTTAAGTGACTTGCCTAGGGCCACACAACTAGTAAGTGTCTGAGGCCAGATTTGAACTCAGGTCTTCTTGACTCCAGGCCCAGTGCTCTATCCACTGGGTCACCTAGCTGCCCCATATGAGAGTATAAAGCTTTTGATAGCTAATTCCTAATTGTTACCTACAATATTTTGAGCAAATTCTGTAGACGATTCTGTAGAAGGCAGGTACTTTGTGGATATAAACTGTCAATCAATTAGTATGCATTTATTAAATGTTTATTACGTGCAGGCAGCATACCAGGTGTTTAGACTGTAAATGAAATACAAAGACAGAAATGAACCATTCTGTACCATCATGGAACTTGTATTCTATCCAAGGAGATCATACATGCATTTATATTTATACACACACATATGTGTCCACATGCTCATATATACATGTGTGTATGTATATATGTATAAATCTTCATATATATTAGTTACACCTGATAGTTGACAACATTTTATTATTGATGACATTTGTTAAGCACAGGTCTGACCTTGTAATTCCCCTATTCTATAAACTCCTGTGACTTCCAATTGGTTTTAAGATAAAATATAAACTTCTTTATTTGACTTTTAAAGCTCTTCACCACATGGTCACAACCTGTCTTTCCAGCATCACTATACATTATTCTACTTTCTATACTGTATGGGCAAGGCAAACTGACCTCTCCATTGCCCATGACATTCCTTCCATCTCTTGTCTCCAGAGCTTTGCACTAGCTGTCCACCATGCTTAGAATGCACTCCCTCTTCATCATCACCTCTTAAACTCAGCTCAAATGCCGTCTTCTACAAGAGGCCATTCCTGATTCTCAGGCTACTGTATATTGTCTTCTGAGCTCTGCTCACTCTGCATCAGTCCACATAGCTCTTTCCTTGTTTCTCTATTCATTACATATATCATTTCTTATAACACAGTAGTATTCTATCATATTCATGTACCATAATCCATTTAGCCATCTCCTAATTGATGAGCATCTACTTTCTTTCCAATTCTTAGCTATCACAAAAAGTACTGCTATAAATATTTTGGAATATATGAGGATTTTTTTCTTATCAATGGCTTCCTTGGGGTATAAACCCAGTAATAGAGTCTCTGGTTCAAAGGGTATGGACATTTTAGTCACTTTTTTTTTACATAATTCCAAACTGTTTTCCAAAATGGTTATAACATTTCACAGCTCCACCAACAATGTATTAGTGCACCTATCTTCCAACAACATCTTCCAACACTTCCAACAACACTGACTATTGAATTTTTGGTAATTTTTATCAATTTGTAGGGTATGAGATGAAACTTCAGAGTTGTTTTGATTTGCCTTTTTTTATTATTAGTGATCTGGAGCATTTTTTCATGAGGTTGTGAAAACTTTGCAGTTCTACTTTTGAGAACTGTTTGTAGCTATCCTTTGACAATTTTTCTATGGGAAATAATAAATTCTATTGGGGAATTACTCATATGTAAATAGATAGATATGTTTATTGATTTGTTGTTTATAGATTTTAGATACCAAACTCTTATCAGAGAAATTTGATGCAAAGATTTTTTCCCCATTCAACCACTTACTTTTTTATCCTATGTGTATTAATGTTGTCTGTGCAGAAGTTTTTAGTTTCAAGTAAT
>NW_020948040.1:0-14233 GCF_900497805.2 Vombatus ursinus | reverse complement strand
AAATTTTTTTTTCCTTTTCTTTGCTTTTTTGGAGAGGCAATTGGGGTTAAGTGACTTGCCCACAGTCACACAGCTAGTAAGTGTCAAGTGTCTGAGGCCAGATTTGAACTCTGCTATATGGTTTTGATGACTTCTGCTTTATAATATAGTTTGAGCTTTTGGAAGTGCTATTCCCCCTTTGTTCTTACCTCTTTTCATCACTCTCCTTGCTATTCTAAAACTTTTGTTTTTCCAAATGAATTTTGTTTTTATTTTATCAAGCTCTGTAAAGTATCTTCTTGGTATTTTGATTAGCATAGCTTTTAAAAGTATAAATTAATTTGGGTAGTATTGTCATTTTTATTATATTAGTACATTTCATAATTATGTTAGTACTATTTTTATTATATAATTATATAACATAATTGTATTAGTACTATTCATAAGTTCTGAATACTTCTCCAGCTATTTATGTTGTTCAATTTTTAATTTTCTTACATCACTCTCATTTCTCTTCCCAATTTTTCTCTACATCTCTTAATTGGTTTTCAAAATCCTTTTTGAGCTCTTCTATAGCCTGAGACCAATTCATATTTTTCTTGGAGGCTTTGGATGTAGGAGCTTTGACTTTGTTGTCTTCTTCTGAGTGTGTGTTTTGATCTTCTTTGTCACATAGTAATTTTCCATAGTCAGAGTTTTTTCCCTTTGCTTGCTCATTTCCCCAGTCTATTACTTGACTTTTAACTCTTTGTTAAGGTAGGGCTCTGCTTCCAGTGTGGAGAATGTACTGTCCCAAGCTTCAGGGGTTTTGTGCAGCTGTTTTCAGAGATACTTCTAGGGACCTGTAAGTTTTCAGTTCTTCCAAAGAGAGATGTGTTTACTACTCTCTTGGCCCATGCTTGTTCTGTGAACAACCACAATCACTCTTTTCTACCCTGGAACTGTGAAGAGGGTTCTTGCTCCACTGTGGCCCCAGGCTCTGGTGTGCTAGTGCTCTTTTTCACCCTGGGATTGAGACCCAGGACTGGGACCTGGATCTGAGTGTGGGCAAAGCAACAGAACCCTGCCTCAGTGTTAGCAAAGAGACCTGTGTGATCTCCTTCTGACCAGTTATTCAACTCCTGTACTCTCTGCAGGCTGAGGGCTCCAGAAGTAGCTGCTGCCACTGACACTGGTGATTCAATGGCACCCAACGCCTCCTCCAGGTTTGCTGGGACCAGAGCCGTGCTGGTGCAGCCTGTGCTGGACTGCACTCCACTCTCACCCAGGTGACCTTTCCTGTTGACCTTTCAAGTTGTCTTGGGTTGGAAATTTATTTCACTCTGTCTTTTTGTGAGTTCTGATGCTCTAGAATTTGTTTAGAATCATTTTTAAAGGTATTGGGAGGAGTTTGGGGGAGAGCTCAGGTGAGTCCCTGTGTTTACTCTGTCATCTTGGCTCTGCTCTGTTAATTTTTTAAAGAGTTCTTTGTAATTTAATGTATACAAGTCTTTTGTGTGCTTTGGGAAGCTCATCCCTAGGTATTTGTAGTTTTTTGGAATGAGATGTCCCTTTCTGTTATTGCTTCTTATATTTTATTATTATTATTATTATTATTATTATTATTATTATTACTATACAGGAAGCTAGGCGGCATGGAGGATAGAGCAACAGGCCTGGAATCAAGAAGACCTGAGTTCAAATCTGGCCCCAGACACTTACTAACTGTGTGATCCTGGGCAAGTCACTTAACCCTGTTTTTGGCTCAGTCCCTCATCTATAAAGTGAGCTGGAGCAGGAAATGGCAAACCATTTCAGTATCTTTGCCAAGAAAACCCCACATGGGGTCAAGAAGAGTTGGACACAACTGAAATGACTGAACATTAACATTATGTAGAAATGCTACTGACTTTTGAGGTATTATTTTGTAACCTACAATTCTGCTAAAGTTATTAATTTTCCTAATTAGTATTTTTTGCTGATTCCTTGGGGTTTTCCCAAGTAAACCATCGTATCATTGGCAAATAGGGATAGTTTTACTTCCTCTCTACCTATCTCTATTCCTTTAATTCATTTGTCTTTTGTTATTGATATTGCTAACATTTCCAATACTATATCAAATAATAGTAAGGAAGGTGGGTATCCTTGCTTCACTCCTGTGTTGATTGCAAAAGGTCCTAATGTATCCCCATTGCACAAGATGTTTGCTTTTGATTTAAGTAGATGTTTTTCATGATTTTTTAAAAAAAGTTTCTCTATGCCTATACTTTGTAGGGTTTCTAGCAAAAAAGAAGGTTCTACTTTGTCAAAGGCTTTTCTGCATCTATTGAGATGATTATAAGGTTTGGGATGTTTTGATTTCTAATGTGATTAATTATGTTGATGTTTTCTTAATGTTGAACCAACTTTGTAACCATGGTATAAACCCCACTTGATCATAATGAATGATTTTTTGGATAAATCACTGTAATCTATATGATAAGATTTTGTTTAAAATGTTTGACTCAATATTCATTAATCATATTGATTGCTTTGTTTTTCCTTTGTAGGTGTTAGGACTATATTTGTTTAATAAAAGGATTCTATTAGGGTTTATTCTTTCTCAGTTTTTGAGCATAATTGGTGAAGTATGGGTACTAACTATTCTTTAAGTTTCATAGAATATTCCTGTGAATTCATGATATCTAGGGTCATCCTCACTCCAAAAAAAATCTGGTAGATCCTTTACAGAGAGATTATTTTTCCCCTGGGATTGGTTTATTTAAGATCTCTATCTGGTCTTCTGATAGTTTGGATATTTTATAATTTTGAAGATATTCCTACATTTCTTTTGTACTCTCAGCTTTGTTAGCATATAAACATGCATAATATGGTCGATTTATTCTTTTTATTTCTTTCAGCTTTGCAATGCTTACTCTTTTTCATTGTTATTTTGTTGATTTGATTTTCTGTTCTCTTTTTAATCTGATGAGCAAAGGGTTTATCAATTTTATTAGTTTTTTAAGCTAGCTTTTAATTTTACAATTTCTTTGTTTTTTCCCAATGTATCTATTTCTCCTCTAGTTTTTAGTATATCTCCTTTTGTACTTATTTTGGGTTTGTTTGTTGATTCTCTAATTTTTCAAAATTTATATTCAGTAAGTCTCTTTTTTCAATTTTGTTAATATATGATTATAAGGATATGATTTTTCTCCTGAGGACTACATTAATTGCATCCTAGAAATTTTGGTATGTTGTTTCATCATTATCATTTTTAATATTGTTATTAATGTTTCTATGATTTGTTCTTTAGACCATTCATTATTTAAGATTTCGTTGTTGTCCCCATTTGGATATCATTTGTTTCTGGTCCCTGAACTAATTTCTGTTCTTAATGCATTATGGTCTGTAACGGATATATTGATTATTTCTGCATTTTGTTTGCAGTATCTCTTTGAGCTAATACATGGTCAGTTTTTGTAAAAGTTTCATGTGGTGCAGAAGAATATGTATTTTCTTTTGCTGTTCCATTTAGAATATGCCATAAGTTTTTTTTTAACTCCAGTTTCTTTGGAAAATTTTTAGTTTCACATTTTTCTCTTTTGTTTATCTCTTTGTTAAATTTATCCAAAACTGAGAGAAGGATATCAAAGTCTCCTGTCACTATTATATTACTATTTATGACTTATTGAAGCTCAGATAATGTTTCCTTTATGAATTTGGATGCTAAGGCATTCAGAGCTTATAAATTTATTACTGATATTGGTTTATTATCTATGATTGCTTTCAGCATAATATAATTTCCTTGTTTATCTCTTTATTTTTTGAATATTTATTTTTGCTTTGTCTGCTAACATGATGGCAAATTCATTTATTTGAAGCTTAGTAAAATTTTCCCCATCCCCTCAGCTTTATTGTATAGAGAGTTAAGGTTTGTGAAGCACACTACAAATATTTTCTCATTTTATCCTCACAACAACTCTAGGAGGTAGGTGCTATTATTATCCCCATTTTATGTATAAGGAGACTGAGGTAGACAGAGGTTAAGTGACCTTCCTAGGATCACATAACCATTAAGTTTTTGAGGATGTATTTGAATTCAGCCATTCTTGACTTCATGTCCAGTGCTCTCTACAACACCATATAGCTGCATCTATATTGAATAAATAGTTGTAATGCACTGTGCTAGGTGCTGGGATTAAAAAGATTAAAATGAAACTGTCCCTGCTCTCAAGGAGCTAATGTTCTATTAGAAGAGACAACATGTACATATATGAGTATATTCAGGTAATTTGGGGTGAGGCAGACAACTGAAACAACAAAACCCACATACATGCCCAAACCTCACATCTACTGCTGTGGCAGATAAAAGATGAATGACTGAGGAAACAAAGATTCTACCTTCTGAGCATGTCAATTTATTAAGCAATGTACGGCAATGCCCAACAAACTGGGACTAGACCTCCTCAGCTTGGGCCTGGACCCCAAATACTGGGGGACATAGACTTTCATACATTAAAACAATTAATAAAATAAGGCTGGTTAATTAAAAGGAAACAATACACCATTAGGTAACTTGATTTCTAATTGGAGGAAAGATTAAGGGGACTTTCTAAGTTGGCAGAGGGAGAGTGAAAAGGCAATTCTCTGAATTCAGAAAAAGAGGTATCCCAACCTTCCCAAGTGTCTGTGAACAATCAAAGGGACATGGAAACAATAACTGATTGGTCAGTACAGGACCAGTTTTCAGAGAAGACATTATTTGTCAAGGTTGCTTGAGATATATAATTGTGAGAAAACTCTTTTCATCAGTTTTTGGATCTAACCAAGTTTCTGGTCAGCGTAACCTACGTCCTTGGTTAAGGGTCTCTAAGCAGCAGGTAGAAGTGGTCCAGTTTTCCAGCCATGCAAGGTTAGATTCAAACAATGGATTATGGTTTTCTCACAATTCCCACAACTGAATAAAGTTTTCTCACAAGACAGAAATAGGACCATAATTGAATAGAAACTAAGCTAGCTCCAGAATCGAGTCATAAGATGGAGTCAGCGTGGTTCACTCAATTACCACAATTTATTCCTTGGTGTCCTAATCTTCTCAATTCCCTCAGTGTATCATAAGCAACTCAACCACTATCCCCCAAGATTCGCCTATGGTAATCGAGGAAAAGAAAATACGGTGCTGCATTTAATGTGAGCTGGGTATTTCAAACAGGTTTCCCAATCCTCTCAGTACTGGTTTCACTTAAATTATTAATGAGAAACTAGTTACACAGGTATGTAGAATGAAACCTCCCAGCTCTGTGGCTGTCCCGTGGGTAACCTAAAAGCTGGAACCCATGAGGACTTCGGTGTGTAACTGGATTGTTCTTTTCTACCTTCAGTTTCTAGCATTTCTTTTTTTTCTCTCTCATTCCTTCCCCCCTTATTAGGCCTCTTTCTTCTGGATGTCTTTAGATAACAGAAAGATTTCTCTTCCCCAGTGCAGCAAGGCATAGCTGTTCTAGGTAAAAATGAGCTAACAAAGACAAAAGGACCCAAAACAGCTTGGTTGGAGCAGCTGAGAAGGGACAGCAGCAACTTACCCACAAAGGAGAACAGCCTGGAGTAGTGAAGTTAACGGTGCTTTGTTTATTTATAAAGTGCTTTGTATGGTTCTTGGTACACAATAAAAACTTAATAAATATTTGTTTTCTTCCCTCCACTCAACTTTTACTCCTATTGTATACCCTTCAAGAGCACAGGATAACCTCTGCACTGTGATGATCTACCAGAGAAATTGTATATATGGAATGCTTAATAAAAAAAAATATATACTAAAATTGTTCTGGCTAGGGCAGGGGTTCTTGACCTGGGATCCATGAATTTGTGTTTTAAAAATATTCTGTCAAGTACATTTCAATGTACTCCCTGCTGGCCAACTATACCACCTGCTTCATTAAAGGAATTTATTTACTTTGAGTCTATGGCACCGGTGACAGAAATGTCTCCCAGCACAAATGGGTCAGTTGTTCTGCCAGTAAAAGAGTTAGGGGGAGTGAGATGGGGAATTAAACTCATTCCATATCACTAATAGGCTGATTTAATCTAACATTATACAGGCTCCACATCACTGCCCCAACTATTATCCCTGATTCACAGTTTTGTAAGGAATTTTTTTTAATCAAGTTTCTTTTGACTTAACTGTTCAGATGAAATGCTGTATTTTGTCTCTCATTATGCTTCAGTGGGGGTGGGTCTTCATGCCATGATTACAGATAGAAAACCCTCTCCAACTTAGAGAAGGTAAGCATGATACAATGGAAAGAATAATGGCTTTGGGGTCTGAGGACCTAGATTCAAATTTTTCTTCCAAGGCTTTTAATTGTGTGACATTAGACAAGTCACTTAAAATCTCTGGACCTCACCTGAAAATGAAGGCGGTTGAGTTGGATGACCTCTGAGGTCCCTTCCAGCTCTTAATCCGTGATCGTATAATAGTCTTGAGAGGTACCATGATTGTGAAATGCTTCATCCTGTAACCAGTGAGACAATGATCCTCTCCACGCTTGGATCTCAGGAAGGCTCTCAGGATTTCATCTCCAACCAGACCAACGCTTGAAATCTTTGCAGTTTGATAAGACCTGCTCTAGCTGGCACTGCAGAGGATTATCAAACCAGAGCTGGAAGGAAAAAACCTCAGAGGCCATCTCGTCCAAATCTCGTTATTTCCCAAATGAGAAAAATGAAACTCAGGGAGGTTATGACTTGCCCAAGGCCAAATAGGGAGCAAGCATCAGTGGTAGCATTTGAACCCAGCTCTCTGTCTTCAGAGTCAGTGTTCATCCCACTACACCATCCTACTGGCACAAATTTCAAGAACCCCAGATTCACCTTCATATGATAGTGAGGAATAGAAGGAGGACCGTTGTGGAGGTTGGTAATAATGCAAAGTAAAATAAGGACTCACTGATACAGCTGTGCCTGTAATCCAGGGGTTACTAATCACTTTTTGTCTGACATGGACCCCTCTGGCACCATGGTGAAGCCTGTGGACCCCTTCTCAGAATGATATTTTTTTAAGTATAAAATAAAACCTATAGGATTACAAAGGAAACTAATTATATTGAAATGTACTTGACAGAATATTTTTAAAACACAAATTCATGGATCCCAGGTCAAGAACCCCTGCCCTAGCCAGAACAATTTTAGTATATATTTTTTTTATTAAGCATTCCATATATACAATTTCTCTAGTAGATCATCACAGTGCAGAGGTTATCCTGTGCTATTGAAGGGTATACAATAGGAGTAAAAGTTGAGTGGAGGGAAGAAAACAAATATTTATTAAGTTTTTATTGTGTACCAAGAACCATACAAAGCACTTTATAAATATTATTCCATTTGTTTTTCACAACAACCCTGGGAGGTGGGTGTTATTGTTATTCCCATTTTACAGTTGTGGAAAATGAGGGAGACAGAGATTAAATGACTTGCCCAGGATCACACAGGTAGTAAGTGTTTGAGGTTGAATTGAACTCAAGTCTTCTGGACTCCAGGCCCAATGATCTATCCATTGTATCATCTAACTGCCTCAAAACAGAAAGAGTAGGTTTAGAATTTTAAAATCTGGACCTGGCACTGCTACATACTACCCGTGTAACCTTAGGTAAGTAATTTGATTTCTTTGATCTTTATTTTCCTCAACTTCAAAATGAGACTATTGATCTAGACATGATCTCTTTCAATAAGGGCCTAGCAATGTCTTTTAAGTACTAGTTCGGAAATGCTCATCACTGGAAGGCTGGCCATTAAGCTAAAGAGGTTTTGGTTCTTTGGCCACTCCACCTCACAAAAATACCTACTAAAACACTAAAAGTTGAAGTCTACATCAATGGAAAGAGTAGCCACACTTAAGAATTCACATATCTCAACATTTTAAAGCATCAGTTGGGAAGAGGGAAAAGTCACACCTCAAACCATAAAAATTTACAGGTATGACCAGCAGATGGCACCCATGTTAAAAACCCATACCATGGGTTTTTTTCGGAGAAGGAAGAAGGCATGGTGTCAAGAGCATACTGTCTTCAGGAGCAGGAAAAGGAAAGGCCATTGCCTCAAGGCAAGATTTTCAAGAATACTCTTCTGGTTTCCCTACTTCTGGAACACTACAATGATTCCTAAAAGAAATTACTTAAAGAAGTAAGAATTGATTAGGAAAGGTCAATTAAGTTTTTACTGTTCACCAAGAACAATACAAAGCACTTTATAAATATTATTTGAAGAACAGCTAGGAAGACTACTCCAGGAAATGAAGTAAAGGAAAGTCTTGTGACTTTTAAAAATTGGCAGAAAAGAAAAAGAACAAATTTTTAAAAATCTCCAGTTAAACATCAAGTTGGGAAGCCTAAAAATTAAAGGTAAGAGTAATAAAGTTGAGTGTAAGAAAACTATCGAATTAATAATTAAACTAGGAGCTGTTTTATGAAAAAATAAAATAGACAAACCCATTGGTTAATATGATCTTAAAAAGAAAGAAGAAAACCAAATCACTAGTATCAAAATGAAAAGGTTGAATATATCACTAATGAAGATGAAATCAAAGCAATTATTAGGAGTCATTTTGCCCAGTTATATGCCAATAAATTTAATAATTAAGTGAAATGGAAGAATAATTATAAAAATATAAAGTATCTAGATTAACAGAAGAGGAAATAAAGTGCCTAAATAAACCCAATTTAGAAAAAGAAATTGAACAGGCCATAAAGGAGCTTCCTAAAAAAAAAAGCATCATAACCAGATAGATTTTACAAGTGAATTGTGCCAAACATTTAAAAACAAACTAATTCCAATATTAAATAAATGAATTGGAACAATAGGTGAAGAAGGAGTCCTATCAAACTCCTTCTATGAAACATATATGGTGCTGATACCTAATCTAGGAAAAGCAAAAACAGAGAAAGAAAATTATAAACCAATTTCATTAATGAATATGGATGCCAAAATCCTAAATAAAATATGAGCTAGGAGACTACAACAATATATCACAAAGATTATACATTGTGACCAAATGGGATTTATACTAGGTATGCACGGATGGTTTAACATAAGGAAAACTATTAATGTAATTGATTATATTAATAACAAAAATAACAAACATCATATGATTATATGAGTAGCTGCAGAAAAATACAAAATACAACATTCATTCCTATTTAAAAAAACACTTGAAAGCATAGGTATAAATGGATTTTTCCCTTAAAATAATAAGAAGCATCTACCTAAAACCATCAGCAAACATTATATGTAATAGGGATAAGCTAGAAGCCTTCCCAATAATATCAAGAATGAAACAAGGATGCCCGTTATCACCAATACTATTCAATATTGTATTAGAAATGCTAGCAATAGCAATAAGCAAAGAAAAAAAAACCTGAGGAAATCAGAATGGGCAATAAGGTAATAAAACTATTTCTTTTTCCAGATAATATGATAGTATATTTAGAAAATCCTAGAGATTAAAAAAAAAGTTAGTTAAAACAATTAATATCAGGAAAGTAATAGAATCCAAAATAAATCATAAATCAATAGCATTTCTATATATCACCAAGAAAACCCTCTAAGAAGTGATAGTAAGAGAAACCCCATTTAAAATAATCATAGACAGCATACGATATCTGGTAATATACCTACCAAGATGAACACAGGAACTACATGAACACAATTATAAAAGTTTTTATACAAATTAAGTCAGATTTAAATAATTAGAGAAATATTAATTGTTCATAGGTGGGTAGAGCCAATATAATTAAAAATGACAATTCTACTAAAACTGATCTATTTATTCAGTGCCATCCCAACTAAATCACCAAAATTTATTTTATTGTGCTAGGAAAAATAATAACAAAATTCATTTGGAAGAACAAAAGGTCAAGAATATCAAAAGAATTATTATTTTTAATATAAAGGAAGGTGGTTTAGCAGTACCAGATCTTAAACTATTTTATAAGGCAGTAATTATCAAAACTATCTGGTACTATCTAAGAAATAGTAAGGTGGATCAGTGGAATAGAGTGGAACAGAATATATAATACACAGTAGTAAATGATTATAGTAACCTTGTGCTTGATTAAGATTTAAGATTTGGGGATAAGAATTAAGTATGGTAAAAAAAAACTATTGGGAAAACTGGAAAGCAGTCTGGCAGAAAATGAGTATAGACCAAAATCTTACACCATTTACCAAGATAAGATCAAAATGGATATATGACCTAAATATAAAGGGAGATATCATAAATAAATTAGAAGAACATGGAACATATTATCTATCAGATGGATATGATGGATAGGAGAAGAATTTATGAATAAACAAGAGAGAGGACATTGTGAGATATAAAATGGATAATTTTGGTTGCATTGAATTAAAAAGATTTTGTACAAATAAAACCAATGTAGCCAAGATTAGAAGGAAATTAGAAATTAGAAAATTGAGGTAAAACTTTTGTAGACAGTTTCTTGGATAAAGGTCTCGTATCTCAAGTATATAGAGAACTTTGTCAAATTTATAAGAATATGAGTGATTCCCCAATTGATAAATGGTCAAAGGATATAAACAGGCAGTTTTTGGATGAAGAAATCAAAACTATATATAGTCATATAAAAATGCTCTAAATCATTATTGATTAGAAAATGCAAATTAAAACAACTTTGAGATATCATCTCAAATCTATCAGATTGGCTAAAATGATAGAGGGGAAAATGACAAATGTTGGAGGGGACCTGGAAAAAATTGGGACACTACTACACTGTTGGTGGAACTGTGAACTGATCCTACCATTTTGGAGAGTAATCTGGAATTATGCCCAAAGAGTTCTAAAACTGTGTATACCTTTTGACCCAGCAACTTCACTATTAGGTCTGTTTCCCAAGGTGATCAGGGAAAAAGGAAAAGAACCTATACATTTTAAAACGTTCATAACAGTTCTCTTTGTGGTGGCAAAGAACTAGAAATTGAGGGGATGCCCATCAATTGGGAATGGCTAAACAAGTTGTGGTATATGATTATAATGGAATACTACTCTGCTATAAGAAATGATGAGCAAGTTGGTTTTAGAAAAACATGAAATAGTAAAGAGTTAAATTAGCAGAACCAAAAGAAGACATTGTATGCAGTAATAGCAATATTGTCTGAAGAATAACTGTGAACTAAATTATTCTGGACATTATAAATACTCAAATCAGATACAAAGGACCTGTGAAGGAAAATGCTATCCACCTCCAGAGAAACAGAAGTATGATAAATAGAAGTATGCATAGTATGGTTTTACTTATAGATGTATATATGAAATATATATATATGTATGTATGTATGTATATGTACATGTCAAATGGTAACCTTTTCTAGTGTGGGGTGAGGAGGGAGGGAGAAAGCTAGTTTAGAGCTTAAAATGTAACAAAAATTTAAAAAGAATTGACAGAAATAAAAGTAATAGTAATTCTTTATTTTTTATTGGTATTGTCATGTTAGATTTCAGAGGAATAATACATCACTGTACACACAATAGGCTCAAGGTAATTTGAGGGAAAAGAAAGTGCTGACAACTGGGGTGGGAATGGGGACATTAGAAATGGCTTCCTATATTGAATTATTAGGAAGTTCTTTATTATTTTGGGCCAAAGTTGCCTCCCAGGAATTTCTATCCACTAGAATTAACTCTTCTCTCTGAAGCTACTTAGAATAAGTCTCCCACTTCCACAAGACCATTTTAACTACTTCAAGACAATTATTATTGTTTCCTCTAAGTTTCCTCTTCTCCAAACTAAATGTCAGCAGTTCCTTTGATTGTATAAATGTGTATAAAAGTATTCCAAAATGCAAAGCACTGCACAAAAATGTAAAGCATTATCATTCTTGCTCTTGTAATTGTTATTATTATATGATACAATTTCAAATTCCCTCAGCATGCCGTTCAATTTCTTTGGATAATCTCTAGTTTGTTTGTTTTTTTTAATAAATCATATTCTTGGTTGAACCTACTATGTGAGAGGCACAGACTCTGGAATACTAGGAAATATAAGACATATTATTATTTGTATATATATATATATATATATATCCTAAGAAATATAAGACTTATATTATTGTTTGTATATATATATATATATATATCCTTACAAGGAACTAGATGAAAGCTGTTTACAAAAGGCAAACTGAAATGAAAAATAATTTTGAACTTTCAGTACTGTATGAATCTGGAACTGAACTATTGCACCTGAGACAGAAACAGCAAAGTTGTTAGAATTCATTTGACCCATTCATTTGAACTAATTAAGCAATAATGGCTTGAGGCATTGGCATTTCATAGGGATTAATGATCAGCTGTAGAGTTGATAGTCTGTGGAGAAATTAAGGGCCATTAACCTTTACTGGTCATTAACTAACTCATCGGACATACTCTTATGCCAAATTAAAATGATTTCCTTTGATAAAAACATTTGGAGTTTTATTTTTGGCTCTGCGCCAGGATATATCTACACAAAATGAAATAGAAACTTAAGAGAATTATCTGAGTAATTTCAGCCCATTTGTTTTCTTGATTATCTGGATATTTTAAGCAAAGATGCTATTTTTTTTTTACTATATTTACAATGCATACACAGACATTGCATCCCTACAAGTCCAGTCACTTTAATGAGGTCAAGGACTGTCTTGCTTTCATCTTTGCATCCCCAGCACTGACAAATAGTAAGTGCTTAATAAATTCTTGTTCATGAGTTGACTGACTGGAGTCATAACCATGCTGGATCACTTAGGGGTCATTTGGTGATGCTTGGGCTCTAAATATAAAATGTCATTGCTCCACCATTTTACTAACATTTAATGTGCCCTGCAACTATTTCTAGGAGGCAGCTAGGTGGCTCAGAGCACTGAGTCTGGAGTCAGGAAGATCTGAGTTCAAACCTAGCTTCAGATACTAGCTGTGTGACCCTGGGCAAGTCACTGGAGAAGAAAATGGCAAACCACTCTAGTATTTTTGCCAAGAAAACCCCATGGACAGTATGGTCCATGGAGTTATAAAGAGTCGGACACGAATGAACAACTGAACAACAGCAACAAATAACTATTTCTAGAGCTCTATTAGTCTAAAATTCAGGAATAGAATCCAAAGCTGCAGGGACCCTCAGAAATAGTCATTTTACAATTTTACTGATTCCACAAAGACTGTTAATGATATTGCTGTGTTGTCTATTGTAATGGATAGACTGCTTATTTCATCATTGGAAAGACTTCACCTTTCAGTGAACTGGGCAACTCTCTAAAGCTCTGAGCAAGTGTTTACCTGCACTGATAAAGGGAAGTTCCCTGCCTGTTATTCTTTATTCTAATGAAATCACAGGTCCAGGTTATCCTCCTCCCTCCGCAAATTATAGACATGTTAAAGCATCTCTCCACACTGAATTTAGATAAGAGGTCAACCTATAGCTAAACTCTCTCAGCTTGCAGGAAATTTCCATTTGCTGAAGATGAACTCTGTTCCATAGCATGTTTCCCTCAGAGCACTGGAACCATAAAAAATCCTCTTACTTTGAAATATCTGGCAATTGTCCCCTACTGAAATAATCAGTTCTTAGGAATTTTTTCCCACTTTAAAAGATGCCAGCGTATTTCCATAAACATCAAATATCTCTGTGTGCATATAAGGCATATTGATTAGAATCAGACCAGGTAAAACTAAATGTCTCAAACTTGCTGATTTTTTAAGTATTTAGCCATTGAATAAGAGTTCTAGCAACTTCTGTGTGGAGCATGGCAGACCTTTAATTATCAACTTAAATTCACTGTTAGTATTATACAATAATTGCTAGTTTTCACACACCCAGATTGATGTGTAATCCAATGTAAGAAGGCCTAAGACTTTCCAAATTATGTGATTTATGAGATGTCCTTTTTAGAGTTGAGGTCTATGAGAGATGTGTGATACAGAAGAAAGAGCCCTGGATTCAGAAAAGGGCTTGGGTTGGAATCTCAGAGTTGTCTTTTACTACCTCTATCACTTTGGTCAAGTCACTTTGGTGTTCTGTTCCTCATTTTCCCTCATCTGTAAAATGAAAGGGTTCAGCTTAATTATCTTTGAGGTTCCTCCTAGCTCTAAGCTATATGATCCTATGACCTATGTAGAGTAAAATGTTAAAGCAGAAAGAAAGCAGACTTATTACCAAACAACATATTTGCCCTAATCTGACTCATTTTCATTGTAATGAAAACGCTTTCAATCTGCTTTAAGCTCTTAAGTTTCTTTGAAATACTGTTTCATTCATTT